>NC_086205.1:26808555-27081055 GCF_035770615.1 Melospiza melodia melodia | reverse complement strand
AAATAACATTTAGGCAATATAAATTACATTATTATGCACCAACTCTGCCTTATAGAGACATGAAGATAAAGTGCTTTCGACGAGTAAAATGCTGTTAGTGCTCTCTGAAGTATGAGAATGTGTAAAATGTTTCTGATTTCATATTCTGGTTTTGTGCATATTGTGGAAAAATATATAAAGGAACTTTATGGAGGGCAGTGGCTGCTTCTCTATCCCCAAGTTTAAGTGCCTTTCCTGGGAGGGTTTTCTCCAGCAAACAAACACTTTGGCAGAAGTGTAATTGGTTTTTAATTTAATTATTGAGGCCATCAGCAAATTCATCTTTTTAGGGGGTTCTTGCTCCTCTTCTTTTGGGGATTTTACATTTTGCTCTGAATGTATTTTATTGCAGATACTGAAGAGGGATCTTGGCACAATACTGAGATGAAGCATAAATTTGCCCAACTATCTGTGATCTTCACCTAAAATACAAATCTCTGCACCCTGGTTTTATGCAGGTGCTCCTCAGAATAATTATGTTTTGCCCTGCACATTTTATATTGTACTTACTTGTCAGAAGAAGCAGCCAAAAGCATGAAACACAAGTCATTTTTGGAAAAGTTAAACCTGCAGATCTGTGCCAGCCCAAAAAACGGTGCAGTGGGGCTGAGTTGATCATTGAATCCAAGAGCAAAGAGAAAATGCACTTTTATTCAAAGTATATAATCTTGATTAAGTTCAGGTTAATTCCTGTATAATTAGGCATGATTTGGGGTAGATTGTCAGATTATTTTGAAACTTAATGCTGATTTAGAACCCACTGGATCCTTGTGGTATTTGAAATGCTTTTAATTTTCAATTGCTGCATTTTAATGCAAAGGTTCCAAAGGGGATGGGATTCCCTTTTTCTGAGGAATTCTGATTTATTTAGAGAAAATTCCTCTCCTAGTGGAAAAAGTAAAGCAGTAATTCAAGTATTAGCTATTCCTTTTGTTAATTAATCCCTGTTACCTGTTGGTTGTGCTCCTGCTTTTCCAGACAGTCCAACCTTGGCTGGACCTGTTTCCTAAGCAGTTTATGATGTGTTAATTAAAAATTTTCATTTCAGAACCTGCATTTATCTGCTGCTATTTTTATGTCCACATCTTTGTTGCAACATAATGCAGCAAAAATTGAAACAGTGATAAAAGATTAAAATCCATATTTAAGAGTTAAATATTAATAATTTTATAATTTTTGTAAGCTGTGGGGATCGTTCTACCTTTAATTTTTAAAGGTCTAATTAGGAAATAGATTAATTTATAGAATAATAACTGGATGATGTTGATGCAGAAATCTCCGTTCTGTCAGCCCTTTATCAGAATGTTGAATTTTTTGGTGGTTGTGGCTGCATTTCCATGCAAATGTAAATCTAAGGGATGATATTCCAGGCTGCAAGGAGATAAATAAGGGGAGGTAATTTTTTAGCCTTTAGTGCAATATTATCCATATTTCCTCTCTTATTGAAGAACCCACACAGAGTTTTATGGCTGTGTAAGTTTAACACTTCCAGGAATTTTTCCTTTTAAAAAGACCTGGATTTACCGATTAATTTTCTAAAATCTTATTTACAGCTCTCCCTCTTTCTGCTGAGTGTTTAATCCATTTTGCTGTATCCACTTCCAGTAGGAAGGCCTTTTTCCTTGCTTTTTCTCAGGGATATTCACTGAAATGAGTGCATTGTTGTTTTCTGGTCCTGTTAAAGGTGCCTTTGCTGCAAAAACTGCTTTAAAACCCCAAAAATCCCGTCCGTGTGCCCGAGCCACCCGGGCTGTTTGCCACAGCCATTCCCTCCTGCCTTTGATTTGCATCCAGCAATCCATTGTTGCTTATTCCTGACATTTTGGGTTGGTTTTAGAGGAAACAAGATGGGATTTTCCACCCACCTGGTGTTGCAGGGTTCTCTGGAGATCCCAGCTTAAACCCACCTTGCTCTGGCAAGTGGCTCCTGCTGAATGGAGTGAAATGGAAAATCCACAATTAAAGTAATAAATCCACAATTAAAGTTAACAAATCCAAATGTTTTGGTGGCCATGTGTGTCCTGGGGGGAGAGGAAGGAGAGGATTTGGGGAATCCTCAGCTCAGAGTGCTGCTGATGTTTGGGGACAGTTCCAGGTTTTTGTCCCTCTGATCTCAAATCTGAGTGAAAATTCCCTCAGATGGAAAACTCTGAGTCTGAATATCCTGTGGTGTTTTAGCAGGAAATTTGGGCATTCCATTCAGAGCTGGGATTTTATAGTTCTGCCTCATTTAGTTCCTCACTGGGCCCTGAATTTCACAATTGGGCATTGTCATTGTTGGCTCTCTCCTTCCCAGTTTTGGTAAATTGGCAGTCTTGGAGGAGAGCTCTGGGAAGGTTTTGTGTCCTTTCTGTCGATGTTCCAGTGTCTTCTCCTGGCTCTGGCTGCAGGAGCCACATTCCATAGCCAGGCTTTCCCTTCACTGTGGTGTTCATGTCCAATTAGGATGGACTCTTCCCTTCATCACTGGTCGTATTTTTGGTGGCCTTTACATAAATTAAAATTTCAGATTTTCTGCCCATTGTTTTGGTTAATAATTTGCTAATTAGTCCATCCCTGATGCTGGATTCTTTATTTCTGTTGATATACAAAGAGCATCTGTGAATTCCATGGACTAAAATTGCCATTTTTCCATGTTTTGCATGATTTTTCTCCACTTATAGTTAATTTTGATCAATTTAAGGTTATTTTTTTGGGAGCGGGTGGATCTGTATCCAGTCAGGACACTCCTACCATAGCCTATTCCTGAGTAGTGTTGTTGATTAATTGTATCAGAGGAAAAACTCAGACGTAAATATAATTTTACCATCCAATCTTTTCAACAGATTTATGTCTGAAAATGCAGGGGTTTAATTCAAATAGTGCCAGATGTGCTTATTATATTTCTGTGCTATTAATTCAGATTAGGGATTCTTCTGTGGGATTTTATTTTTATGTTTTTAATGTGAAAACCATTCTTTTATCAATCTGGAATTTGCCACCCTCAAAGACTTATATAAGGAAAAGTTGACAATTGCAAATTCCCAATCTCCTTTGGTTTTATTTTTATTTTAGTATTTTATTCTCTCATGAAGAGAGATTATTTTATTCTCTTATGTCTTCTTATACAAATAAGCATTTTCAGTTTCTTTGGTAATTATTTTTTAATCACCCAAAGAGGAGTAAATGGCAGGAAAGGAATCCAGCATTCCTACGATAAACCTGTCCCACAATATTTTCCATAATTTGATCAAAATCTGTTTAAAAGCTGGCTGGGCTTAGGCTCCTTTGTTGCTCTCTCCTGTTGGGATTTGCTGGGAGTGGGATGGATAATATTGCAGGTGGAGGCAGGCCCCTGACTCACAGAATAAATTCAAATATCATTTTATTGTAACCCTTATGTTTGATTTCTTCCTTGGCTCTTCCCCTCACTGGCACTTGAGGTCTCTTTTTGCTGCCCACAGCCCCAAACTGGGGATTTCTCTGCAGTCAAACATGGAATTCTGGTTTCAGGTACCTGGCAATGGTGAGGGCTGGATTTGTCTTTATCAAATTCCAAGAGAAAAGATTTGTGTAAAAAACCCCCAAAAAGGATCACCATCACCAGAAAGTTTGTTGGGCTTTTATCCAGATGGTTTGAGACAGAAAAGTCCTGCAGGTGAATTTTACCCCAGCAGTGCCAGGGATGAGCAGGAGGAGTGGAACCTGACCAGTTTTAGCACGTCTCAGCCATTTTCTATATGAAATTCCATGATGGTAAAAATTCAGAAAGGCGACATTGCAGCTCAAAGTGCTGCAGCCTCATGGCCTGCTGGAATCCTGGATAAAAGCTTTCCAGGCTGCCAAGACCCACATGCTCTGCTCCACAAAATTCCCTATGCCTCCAGCAGAAACTTGGACTCTCTTTATCAACTTCATGTTTCTCAGATTTTTTTTCCTCAGTGTTCTCAAGTTTTCACTTTAATATTGTTTCCTCTGTCAAGAACATTTACCATTCATCCCAAACAGAAGGAATAATTTCCAAAATACATTCTAAAGCTGAATTAAAGTGTTTGTTCCAATCTATTAATTAGTTGAGAAGCTACGTCTCCCTTGAAATGGAGTATTTGGGAAGCCAACCATGGCTCTCCCAAATATTCCTGGCACTTGTTTCCTGGATCTGTGAGTGACAACCAAATTATGGGGGGATATTTACACAAAACCCACCAAACTTTAAGTTGTGAGTCTGTTTTAGTGTAGTTTTATTAAAATAACTTTTTATAAAAGGAGTAGTGATGGAATGCAGTGGGTGAACTGCAAAGAAATACAAGTTAAGGGTTGTGCTGCACCTTTATAAATCAGCTGCCATTAAACATTGAATGATCTAATCCAATTTTTGCTTGAAATATTAAAAGCTGTTATTAATCACATGGATGTTGCTGGTGTCCTATGGAATCCCATCCTTTTCTGAGCTGGGATTCCAGTGTCTCACAGACACTTTGGGCACGTGTAAAATTCATTGCTGGGGATGACCTCAGGTCATTTTACAGTGTGCTTGTTAAGGAATTTTAGGGAATTCCTCTCCTGCTTTTACAGTTAGTGGACTCCTTCACCAGCTGCCACTAGAAATACTTTTAGTTTTCCTTTAACTCTCTGAATTCTTTTCCTTCTGTGTTATGCTTGAGACCATGAGAAAGGTACAAGGGTTTATTTTGCTCAGCATCACTCTTGGTAATGCTTCCTCCACCAATCGTTTCACCATTTTGAAGTTTCCTGAGGCTCTTGCTGAATTTTTTCACTTAATGGTCCCCAAATCAATACTGACCTGGGGTAGCTGCTTGTTCTCACGCATTGCTCCTGGCTTGTTTGAGGCTCTAATTGTGGTTTTCAGCTGAAATCCCCTCTGTCCTTTTTTCTCCGAGTGCTGGCCCCATCCACCAGTTGGAGAGATGTTTTCTGGGGCCAAGGCAGTCACCTTTATTCAGAATCCTGCTTTCACTCCTTGGTTAGGGCTTATTGATTGATGAGGAGGTGGCTGTGCCGAGTTCTCCCCTGGAGTAATTAACACCTGGGGCCAGGGCAGAGGGGAAGATGCCTCAGAGCAGCTGCCTGGGCTGCTCCCAGTGGGAAGCTGCTGGGTAAAGGAAGGATTTGAGTCTTCCCTCCCTTACACCAGCAAGGCACATCCATAACTCCGTGGGAGGAGTGGGGAAAGGTGTTTGGAGCTCCTCAGAGCAGCAGGATCGGTTGTGGAACTCTGTGTTTAGTGCTGGGAGTGAATCTGTGCAGCTGCTGCTGCTCCCTTCTCCTCCTCTGGAGCCTGCTTGGGGTTTGCTCTTTGGTGGAGTTCTTGTGGGAGTGGTGGTGCTGGGCACAAATATCCTAAAGCTGCAGGTGGAACCTCTTTCTCCAGTCAGTGGTGCTGAACAGTGGTGGTTGTGTGGCCACAAGGGATCAAAGGCCAAGATCAAGGGTGGTTGTGTGGCCAGCAAGAAGGGATCCAAGGATCTGAGAGATCCAGGGATTTTTTGGGTAAATATTTGAACTGGATATGCTGTAGGGATAGGAAATTTTATTTTGGGATGCCAGAGCCCACCTGATGCATGAGGTGCAGAAAGACTTGGGCTGTTCATGTGCAGACATGAGCATGGTGGTGTTTGACTCCAAACACTTTTCATTCTCTGTTTGTCCAGCAAAATTTTGCCAAACTTGACTAATCCAGGTGGGATTTTGAAATTTACAGTTGTCATGGAATGGAGAAACCACAAACGCAAGTAAAGCTTCTCTGAAACTGAAACTGGGCATGTTGGTTCTGGATAAAAAGCAGATCTTTCCCTTCCTCTCCTGCCTCTCCTCCCATGGCATCCCAAAGATGCCAAAACAGATTGCAATGATTAGTTCATGGCAGGAAGAAGAAATGGGAAGATAATTTATGATAAATTTCAAGATGTTTCTTGCTGCCACCCAGATTAGTGGTCAGGTCTGATGGCAGGATCGATATTGCAGCTGTAATAATAATAAATTCTGCCCAGTAATTCTGGGTTTATACAAACAGCAAAAATCTGAACTAAAAACAATAGAACTCTGTACAACCAAAATCTGGATCTTCATTTAAATTGCACTTTAATGCAGCATCTCTCCTATTGGAAGGAGCAGTCAGTAAATTCTTGGAGAAGAAATAGAATTGTTCTGTCACTGTCAGCCTCTCCTTGTGGGTGTGGATGAGGGTGGTGAGGCCATGCAGAGCATCATCAGTCGGGATATTCATGGCAAAGAGCTCTGCCTAATTAAAATCATGGAATCATGGCATGGTTTGGGTTGGAAGGGATCTTAAATCCCATCCCATCCCCTGCTGTGGGCAGGGACACCTTGCACTGTCCCAGGCTGCTCCAAGCCCCAGTGTCCAGCCTGGCCTTGGACACTGCCAGGGATCCAGGGGCAGCCACAGCTTCTCTTGTCTGTATTTTCCTATTTAATCTTCCCTTTTGCAGCCATTTAGAGAAACTCTTGAGAAGAATTTCCTAAGCTGCAAAACGCCACCAAAAATTCCCGTCAGGTTTTGTTTTCAGTGCAGAGCAGAAACCTCCCAAACTTCTCTGACGCTTCCAGAAATAATCAACTTCTGAACCCCGTGACAAATAGGGTTTGTATATCAATTTAACTGTGGCAACGTTTGAGTGGCTTCACATTTGGAGGGATGGCAAACACATTGGACACAGTGCAACATCACTGGGATGATTAGCATAGTGGGGCCACGGCCAACAATGTGCTCCTCGAGCCAACAGATGTGCAGCAATACCTTCAGGAGAGGGAAAAACCAGCCCAGATAAGAGAAAAGTGTGAAAAACTCAGCACATTAATCACGTTAAACCCAGTTCTGGAGCGTTTTGTGGAGCTGTGTGTTTGTGTGGAGCGAGGTCACCCAGGAGCCAGGCAGGGTTTGGGGTGGGAGGGCTGGGAGAGGAGCTGGGCATGGGATGGTCATGGTGGGGATGGTGCTTTGGGTCAGCTCTGGAGATCTCCTTGGTGATTCCTCCCTCGGTGACTCCAGTCTGGGAGTTCCTCTGGCTGCTCTGGGTATGGAGTGGCTGGAGGAGGCAGGAGCTCTCTGGGGTGGGAATGTCCTGTGGAGTGTCCAGTGTCCCATGGGTGGGAATGTCCAACGTCCCATGGAGTGTCCAGTGTCCCATGGGTGGGAATGTCCCGTGGAGTGCCCAGTGTCCCATGGGTGGGAATGTCCACCATGGAGTGCCCTGTGTCCCATGGGTGGGAATGTCCAACGTCCCATGGAGTGTCCAGTGTCCCATGGGTGGGAATGTCCTGTGGAGTGCCCAGTGTCCCATGGGTGGGAATGTCCACCATGGAGTGCCCTGTGTCCCATGGGTGGGAATGTCCAACGTCCCATGGAGTGTCCAGTGTCCCATGGGTGGGAATGTCCTGTGGAGTGCCCAGTGTCCCATGGGTGGGAATGTCCCATGGAGTGCCCAGTGTCCCGTGGGTGGGAATGTCCTGTGGAGTGCCCAGTGTCCCATGGAGTGCCCAGTGTCCCATGGAGTGTCCAGTGTCCCGTGGGTGGGAATGTCCCATGGAGTGCCCAGTGTCCCATGGAGTGCCCAGTGTCCCAGCAGGTGTGAGCTGATCCCTCCTCTCTTGCAGACTCCTGCTGAACAGGCCAAGGCCAGGCTGCAGCTGGTTCTGGAGGCAGCTGGTGAGTAAATGACAATCTTCAAAACTTTGCTTCATTTTTGTGCCGTCAGGTGGGATTTTATCCCTTTGTGTTTGGCAGATGCTGATCCTGTTCTCTGGAGCTCACTTGAATTGTAGGTTAAGATTAAATTGGTTTGCATTATTGTTGGTACTTAGTAAAGCCCTTTAAGGAAATAAAAATAATGCTTTTCCTACACTAAAACCTCATGCTTATCCTCTGGCTCTTGCTGCTACTGAGACATGATTCTGTGTTCTCAAAAATTTGGTTTTGTTTATTTTTTTGCAATTTTCTTTATATTTTAGCATTGTTCTAAATCAGTACAAGTATATATATATATATACATATTAGTGTGTGTATATATATATATATATATATATATATATATATATATATATATATATATAATTTTCCCCCTTTTGGAAGCCCTCTGTTTAGAGGAATCTCCTCACATTGCTGATGTACTTCATTTTCCAAAATCCATCCAGCCTTTTGCTTTGTCTCTCTTCCAATACATTCCTTGTTCTCCAGAACTTTTAATAAATCTTTGAAGCATGTAATTATGAAATGGATGTGACAGCTCTGACCTCAAAAGCACAATTTGTGTATTCTGCTGCCATCGATCACATCTCATTTTTTAATTTCACACCTGGGAGATGTACAAAAGATAACTGGGGGTTGTATATCATCGTGACCTGGGCTCCAAAATTTTCCAAAGCTTATCAGAGGTCTGTGACATTATTAAATTTAAATATCCACCATTGAGGGCTGGATCTTAGATTGAAGCTGCAGGTTGTTCATAAGGAACAGAAGAGATTTAATATCTTTGTGTCTCTTACAATCCAAAATACAGAATCAAGTTCCTTCCTGGCTTTATTTAAGTCTTGGTCATCCCAGGTATTTACGGGATCATCACCCACCTTCTTCCCCTAGTCCTGCATTCAGTCAATTAAATTTAATTTTTATTTAATTGCTGTGAGAAGGGGTTGGAAATGTTGATAAATGTTGTTTCAATATATTTTTGTGTGTTTACTCCTTGCAAAATTGGCACCTTTTAGTCTTCAAACTTAAAAATGAATTTCTGCTGAGCCATTACCCAGCAGCTTTTGAGGAGCTGAGGCTCAGCAGGTTCATTGCTGTTGTGGTAATGTTTTGTTTGAATATGATTGAAATGAACTCTGTACTTCAGTGGTGGTGAGTGGAGCTGCTGTTGGTGCGCACAGGGCTCCATCCCAAGCTTGGGAATGAGCTCATGGAATATCTGTGCAGGTTGTGGGGATTGCTCCGAGCCCACTGGGTGGGAATGGGGAGCTGTGCTGTGTTCCCAGTGGGTTGTCATGGATCTGGTGTTGATGCTGCTCCTCCCTGGTTGGGACAGACAAAGCAGGGGCTCCAGATCACCTGCAGGGCTTGTAGGGACACTGGGGACAGTCCCTTCGTGGTTCATCCCTGCTGAGATTGTGGAATCATGGAATGGTTTGGGCTGGAAGGACCTTAGATCCCATCCATCCCGCCCTGCCATGGCAGGGACACCTCCCACTGTCCCCATGTCCAGCCTGGCCTGGGACACTGCCAGGGACCCAGGGGCAGCCACAGCTGCTCTCCAATTCCCTCTTTGTATTTCCCTATCTGAATTGCCCTTGTGGAGATATTTAGGATCTTGAGAAAACCTGCTTTTCGAATTTAACCTAGATATTATTTTAGGAAATAGCAGCTGCTCCTTCTGAAAGGCAGAAATCAGCACCTAGTAAATCAGGCTCTTATTACTGAGATTTTTTTTTTCCCTGGTGTATTTGGAGATTGGAATTGTGACTCTGGTCTCTCATTAGGAGAGCAGGTAAAATAAAAAATACTCACCTGTGTCTGTGGTGGAGGAGGGTAAGATGGCCATTTTTATATTTAGGTTATACAGTGCTGAGAGATTTTTCTCCAAGTCCTGCATTCATGCAGACTTCATTAATTTTTTTTTTATTTTTAAGTGTAGATTAATGTCAGTGTTTTGTTCTCATTGAGCAAGGCAATATTGGGAGGTACCCAAACACTTCTAATTCTTGAGACAACTGAGTTTTGATTTATAAAACCCTTCATTCCTCAGAGGTTGTCGGTCCCAGCTATAAATTCATATTTCCACGATTTATTGAATTAGATTTCTTAATATTGAGGTGCCAGGGAGCCTTTTGAGGCTCCTCTGACAGCCTCCCACAAGTCGCCGTGCCCGAGCAGATGTTAAGCAGGCAGTAGTTGAATGTTAATTTGGAGAGGGTGGGATGTTTAAGCCCATCTGAAGTATGTTCCATGTGGGCCTTCCAGACTGAGCCACAATGCTTTGTCTCTTGGGAGAATTTCCAAGCTAAACCTCTTTCTTTTCCTCGCTCTATATGGACTCTCTCAAGTCAGTATAAAGCAGATCATCCCTGGGCTAAAGCTCTCCAGCTTTTGTTAGCGGGCTCTGTAGGGCTGTAATTAGGCCTCCTGGCAGGCCCTGCCGGCCAGTTAATGGTCATATGGAGTTTTTCTGAGGCAGACTGGCTTTGTGTAAATCCTTGCTCGCCATCTCCTTCTGGGTCACTTCCTACCAGGCCGGGGCTTTGTGCCCTGCCCCACGGGCGGACGGGGAGCAGCGTCCCCTGACCAGCGCCGGCTCCGGGAGCGCCGCACAATCCACCCGGATAATCCCCAGTGTAAACAGAGGATTTAGCTCAGCTTCTGTCACTTACAGTTGCCAAACCACTTGGGTGTCTGTGATTTCTTTCCCAGACTTCATTACCGAGGGACGCGGAGGATCCGGGCTGGGGGTTTGTGCCGAGCGTGGCTCCCGGCGCCGCTTTTTAGGGAGAAGTTGCAAATGTGAAATCCCGAGCTCGGGGCGAACCTCAGAACCTGAGAGCTGCTTAGTGCGTGCTGTAAATTATATGGGCACCTGTGCTTTCTCATAAAGATTCAGATATGGATGGATATTCCCAAAATGTCAATAAATTCCCGTGAAACAGCGCACGGGTGTCTCGAGCTGTCGATGCTGCCGCCTCTTCCAAAGGGCTCCGGGAGCTTTTCCATGGTGCTAAGCAGAAATTTCTTACTCTCCATATAAAGGCGATGACAAAAGGCAATTGATCTGGATTTTCAAAGGTCTAGAGTTGAAATAAGTGACTGATGTATTTTTGGGATCTGCATTTCAATCTGTGGCTGAAAGAGCAGTCAAGAATAGGGCGTTTTGTGCAAAGAATTCGCCGGAGTTTATTTAAAGGAAACTTCGGGAGCGAGGCTCTAAATGTGAGAAAATGGGGGAATACAAATCCCAAACATTTACCATTTATCAGATCCAGTTCTGGATATTGGATATTTAACTCATCATCTTTGAATTATGCTATCAGATCGCTGCCTTTAATTTTGTAGCCTGCATCTTTATTTTATTTAACATATTCCTCAAAGGGAAAATCATGGAATACGATGAGTACTTCAGCCTTAACTGGGGTAAATACAAATATTTTATAATTCTTATTGCCTTTTTTTTTTAATTAATCTACACATTCTACCAGGAATTATTGAGGAGAAAAAGCCTGATTTGCACTCAGTGCCTGATAAATATGGGCAAATATTCTCTGCTTTTGGGTATCAAAATGGCTCATAACAGATGTGGCTGAAAGGACCACATACGTAGACTGTATGATTTTAGTCTGGTGGAACTAATAGGATCACTTGCTACTTTATAGATTCTTGCTTTTCTTTTACTTTAATAAAAACTGTTTAGTTAAATAGGTTGGCCTCTATTTTGCTCTTTTCTAGCTATGCAAAGCAGTCGGGCGGGCAGGTGGCAACAAGTATGAAAAATTTCCTTTTATTGGGGCTTCTTTTCAACTGCCAAATTTATGAAATGTTTATGGATTTCTCGTTTTGATGGTGGTTTTCTTTCAGTTTTCTTATTTGTGCTCTTTCCACTGAGAACTCTCTGGCTTTAATTTAAATTTCTAATTATGCAATGAATTTTAGGAGGGTGGATAACATGTGCTGTTATATACACACAAAGGATGAAATAATACTTAAAATATTTTACTTGTTCTGTGGAAATTTAAAGTAGGCTTTAAAAATAATTCTTGCCCCAGAAACTGCAAGAATTTGAACTATTAACAAGCTTAAAAGTTCTGAATATTGAAAAAAAGATTAATTCAGTTGCTGTGTAGGATTGATTTATTATAAAATTCTAATTTTTATCAATTTCAAATATTGGTCTTGAATAGTGGCTGTTGACACTTTAAATAGTTGAATTTTACCTCTGTTTATATAAAAATCTCTATTTGGAGAGCAAAGGAATCTTATTGAATCATGTTTTCTTGTTTGAATCATCAAATTCTTCCTTGAGTCATGCTTTCTCTTTGTGACAAATGTGGATGGAGGTGCTGCAAAGGGTTTTGAGGCTGTTTTGTGGAGCATTTCCTGAACCCCCAGCAAGTAGAGGAATTTTCATCCCTTGTGAGTCTTCACCAGTGGGAAGGTTGTTCTGTTCCCTGTGTCAAAGGAAAATAAACTGGAATTACCTTGGGAAGAGCCTCAGCAGTGATGGCTCAAACACCTTCCCTTCATGTCCTGCTCTAGGGCCACCTGAGATCCCATATTTGGGGAATGGTTCGGGTTGGAAGGGCCTCAGATCCCACCCAGAGCCACCCCAGCCACGGCAGGGGCACCTCCCATTGCCCCAGGGTGTTCCAAGCTCACCCAGCCTGGCCTGGGGCACTGCCAGGGATGCAGGGGCAGCCCCAGCTGCTCTGGGAATCCCATCCCAGCCAGGAATTCCCAATTCCCAATGTCCCACCCATCCCTGCCCTCTGGCACTGGGAGCCATTCCCTGTGTGCTGTCCCTCCATCCCTGTCCCCAGTCCCTCTGCAGCTCTCCTGGAGCCCCTGCAGGCCCTGAGCTCTCCCTGGATCCTTCTCCTCTCCTGGCTCCATAGGGGAGGTTTATCCTGCTCTTGGGCACCAGCTAATTTAGGAAATCCATCTAATTATGGAGTTAATGAACCCAGTTTTTAGGTCAGCTGCTGATTCCTACTCAGCAGATTTTGGTGTCAAAACCGATTTCAGTGACAGCATCAGGAGAAAGAACATTTGGAAAAGCTCAGAGCAATAGAATAATTAAACAATTAGTTTAAAAATCAAGAAGGTGTGCATTAGAAGAAGTAGCTAATTTTTATATTATGTGTTTGATGGGAATTTCAGGTGTTTTAAGACTGAATTTCAGAAAATTCAGGAAGTTTTTGAGCTCACCTGGGTGCTCCACCCCAATGAGCTCCACAGCCAAGCTGGACAGAGACACATTTCCTCAGCCATTCCTTGCCCTGAGCTCCTGGCAGAGCTTCATAATCTCATTAGAGTTCTAAAAAAAGTGAGAATTTCTGCACACAAAGTGACAACTGTAGAAAAAAAGAGTCTTTCTCCAATTAATTGCTTCTTTAACATATTAACGGTGTTGTGTTTACAAAATTTGTGATTTCTGAAGTGCAGCTGGTTTGTGGTAAACAAAGTAAACACTTGGATAATAGTAATTAATTAAATAATGTAAATTAATTTGCAGGATTCCTGAAAAAATACAGGATTTTAATTGAGTGTAGGTAGAGAATAAATGTGTTCGAAATGAAATAATTCACTTTTGCAATGTATAATATCATTCTGTTAGTTCACTTCAGGGACCTCTTTTAGGTTCTTACAAGAAACTAAAAAAAATTGCTTTGAACCATTTTTGTAGAATATTAATTTGTTTTTAAAATCAGAAGCCAGCGAGGAATTGTAGGGATGCCTAAATAAACCAGAGCCTATAAGCAGAATTTAGAGGAACTTTATTAGTTAATGAACATTTATTGCCTCCAGAAATCATTCTAAAGCTTTTAGAATTTCTAATTTTTTTGTTAGATTTTTATCCAAGGTTTTTTTTTTTTTTTGTGGCACCAAAAGTATCTCAGGCTTGCATGGTGCCTAATGGGTTTCTGTAATATTGCAGCATATGGGATCCAGGATTTTGATGCAAATCTCTGTGCTAATTATGTGCAGATGAATCTTGCAGGCCTGCTATTGATCTGCAGTCAAAGACAATTTTTCAGTTAGCTCAAGTTTTATATCAATTCATATTTAGCAACTTTGCTGTAATTTAATTATCCGCTGGTTTGGCTGTGCAAACCATATGTGGTCGTGGGGCTCGTTTGTTTTTAGCAAGTCTTTTGGGAGATGTTATTTCTTAATATTGATGGGCAAATATTTGGTTCTGGTGTTTCACATGGTCTGTCACGGGCTCCTCTGTGTGCAGCTGCCCTGTGTGGGCTCTGGCCATCCAGGCATTCCCAGGAATGGGTGTCCTGAGCTTTGTGCTGACAGCTTCCCTTGTAACATCTTTGGATGTTTAGATTTTCTACAAGTGAAAGTGCAGAGTGTTTTTATCCATGGATATAAATTCCAGTGGTGGATTTTACAGCCTGAATGCCCAGGAAAAGGTTTTCAATTGCCCCATCTGCTCTGGCTGGTGCTGTTCTGGTGTTGGTGGCCTCCCTAATTTCCATGTGGGAAGTGTGCCGGAATCATCTTGCTGAAAGGAACCTATGGATTAGATTAAATTAAATTAATTACAAATCCCAGTGAGGGTGGGCAGGCCCAGGCTGCCCAGAGAAGCTGTGGCTGCCCCTGGATCCCTGGAAGTGTCCAAGGCCAGGATGGACATTGGGATTTGGAGCCACCTGGGACAGTGGGAGGTGTCTCTGCCATGGCAGGAGTGGCACTGGCTGAGCTTTAGAGTCCCTTCCAACCCAAATAACTCCATCATTTTCCTAAAGTATTTCACAGGAAGTAGAAATAAATCCCTGCTGGTTTTGTGCTTTTCCCATCCATCCTTTCAGGAGAAGCTGGAATGCCAGCACAGGAGTTCAGCACTCATCCAGCACCTTGTCGTGTGCCTGCACCATCTCCTTGTAACTCCTGGATATTAATTTTCTCAGGGACAGTATTTAATATGGGTAATAACCCCCTTGTTTTAGTTATTGAAAGCCCATTTATCACAACTTTATTAAACATGGAGAACTAAGTGTGCCATTTTGGCCAAGTGCTTTCGCTCGCTCGTGTTCTCTTTGTTGCCCCAAATGAATGAAATTAGAACAAACAATCTCCGAGTCATTTGTAATCAAGCACTGATTAATGGACTTTGGTTTCACAGCCATTATTCATTCAAGAACACCTGATATCTTTCCCATAAACAAATCGTGTTTGTCCAAATTAAGAAATTAAATGAAGCATTTGATGAGTTTATGATTGACCCTTCCAACTCGGAGCCCATTAGTCAACGTCGTTATCATGCAAAAGCGCCTGACTAATGTGCTGCCTGAGTGTGCTGTGTGGATTTATTATGATTTCTGATTAATGCCTGCTGCAAGCCAGACCACGGCATTGTAATAATTCCTTGATTTCCATTTGAGCAGCGCTGAAGATTTTCATCTGTGATGAAATGCATTTGTGTCCCATTAGATTTAGAGATGATTATGAGGTGTCGGCCGAATAAATCTTAGCGTGGAGCAGAGGGTGCTTGGCAAGGACTCTTCAGTCCTGGTGGGCTTTTTGCAGGGCTGCTGCCTGTCATTGGCAGGGATTTTGGAGTGGTTTAAGGGCAGTTCTCATACTTTGGCTTTTGCAAATGTGGGGGTTTGTGAAAGTTGATAGAAACAAGACCCCCAACGTATTTTTATATGTGAAACATTTCTTCTCATACCTAAGAGGCTGATAAGAAAATTTTATTTTGTTTTCTTTTTGTTGTTTACGCACCTTTATTCTATGAATATTTATATCTGTGTTTTCTTAGGAGTGTTTGGTAACTTTCGTGACTTGGAAAGGATTTTATGCAGTATTTTCTGTTTTCTGCTGAAATAACTTTTTTAGCGGTGTTTTCTCTCTTGAAAGGCAGGTGTCAAACTGCTGTAATAGTAGGTTTTACCACTCCTCCAAATGTCAAGAAAGGCAAGTTCACACTGAGTTAAACCTGCACCAGGTGGTTTGAGCCCTGTTGCCCCAAGCCCATGAAAGAATCCATTGGAAAGGGCAGAACAGCATCATCAGTAAAAGGCAGCAGTAATGGAAACTTGTGTCCTCTACCAATCTCTCATATTGATCACCCCAGCAAGGAAAAAAGAAGTGTTTCAAAACACAGTTTATGTGAAAAATCAAATTAGGTGCCTTTATTGCAGATCCTCCCTTTAATTCCAGTTCTGTTTCTCTTCTCTGTGGCTGCACTGTGATTTATTATTGAAGATTTCTGAGCTGCTTTGTTTAAGCCATGGTGTATCCCCTTATGTTCTTAAAATACCCACTAAAACTATTTAATCAGTAGTTTCTTGAAGGTTTTGAGCATTTTGTGCTGCTGATCTGAAGCCCTTGGAGAGTTTTCTCTGAGAAATGTGAATGATTTTACAGTGATGAGTCTCTGAGCAAGAGGAAATTGTGGTTGCATTGGACGGGGCTTGGAGCAGCCTGGGACAGTGGGAGGTGTCCCTGCCCCTGGAAGGGGATGGCTCTGGGGGGGCTTTGAGGTCCCCTCCAACCCAAACCACCCTGAGGTTCTCACTCTCTGCAGCTCTGCCTTTCCCCCTGTACATTCCTAACTTGCAGCAGCTCTGGATTTGTGTTTCCATTTTCTGGTCTGACATGTGGGCAAAGCTGAAGGGCAAAGGAAGTAAGTTGTGGGAGAGTACATGGAATTCCAGACTGGGTTGGGTTGGAAGGGGCCTTAAAGCCCATCTCATTCCAGCCCTGCCGTGTTCCTGGGCCAGGCTCCCCTTCCCCGGGCCAGGCTCCCCTTCCCCGGGCCAGGCTACACCTTGGCCTCCTCCAGGCCTGGGTGCCAGTTGAGTTAGAAATACATTATTTTAAATCAATCTCAAAATTACCATTTGGCCTGTTTTCTCAGGTTTCCTTACAGTAGAGACTGACTTTTAAAAGTTCATTTTCCAGCCTTATTCCCAATATTTTGGTGCCTTTCTCAGTGTGGCTGTCCCCCGTTGGTGCTGGCCCTGCCTGGCCGTGCCTCTCTGCCCTTTCAGCTGGCCATTATTGACCTTTTATTCCCAGATAAACATCCACATTGAGCTGGTGGAGGTGATTATGTGGGGCTGCCACCAGAGAAACCCTAAAGCATCCTATTAGCAGGGCCTGGGCCTGGGAATAAAGGCCCCAATTACGGAGCGCTGGCGAGGCCCTCCCGTGACATTAATGGTGTCTTTATAACCTTTTTCACTTCTGCTGCCTCTGACAGAGCCACAGTCACTGCCATGGCTTTGCCCTTGGCAAGCAAAACCTCATTTGGAGAGGATAATAAGTATTTACTATTTAGATGGCTGGCAATAAAATTTCTCTGAATGAGATTTTACGGAGAAAACGCAAACTGATTCAATTACTTCCTTTAATGGACTGGGGAGACCTGAGATAACAGTTTGTGGAAGCTCCAAGTCTCATGCTTAGCTTCTTTTCTTCCCTTTTTATTTATTTTATTTTATTTTTTGAACGTGTGAAAATACAAACTGATTCTTTTTCCAAGTAGAAATTACATCATGGAATCATTAAGGTTGGAAAATACCCAGCATTGCCACATTCACCATTTTCACTAGAAAACTTAATCCAACTTTTCCCTGCCTGTCCCGCGATATTTTTCTCATCTTAAAAGTGCATAAAAATCTCAAATACTGACAATGTTGTAGCAGCAAAGAGTGTTGGGAATCCCTAAATATTTTTACAGAGAATTCCTATCATCTGGCCTTGGGGTGGAATGGGGATGTCATTGTGTCTTAAAAATAGAAATTTCTTGTAAAGCCATGGAGCACAACTGCTTTAACAGCTGGGTGTGTGCCAGCAGAAGGGATTTCCCAGGTGATGTGGAATATTTATGAGATTTAGGAAAAAGTCCTTTTAAGGACAGGGATGAGAAACAACTACTGAAAGTTTTTGGGTTTCTGGTATTTCTAAGCAAAAAAGCAGCTTGTGAAACTGATCTGCAAGCATTTCTTTATTCTCTACTATATCCTAAAACCAGCTGTATATTAAATAATTAAAATCATCCTGATCCATGCTTTAAAGAATACTTAATTTTATGACTGGTTCCAGGATGGATCTTGGAGAGCCAAATATAAAATTTTGGAAATCCCTGAATGTCTGTCTGTGCCAGACGACTAATTCATTATTTTCATTTATTTGGAGAATTCCATGTTGTTGCTGGGATAAAATTAATTGAAATTGAATGAATTAAAATGTTTACAGAAACATTAAAATGTTTCTGTACGTGTGTATCTCACAATTTACCAATTTCACTGATTTACCCCTTTTATCCCCTGGCATCAATGTGGATTTTTCTCTCTTTTTTTGGGAGGAGTTTTTAATAATTTCAGGAAATCTGTGTTTGTGGCATTAGGGAGCACCAGGGACAGCGCCAAACGTGGTTAGTGCAGCTCTGGAAGAAGACACAGGATAATATTTCCTTCCCTTTTTTAACCATCAGTCACTGTACGGAGCCACTGCGCCAACAAATTCATAACCTCCTCTGTATTTGATTTTAAAAAAATAAACCCAACCAACTTTTGCTTTCCCCAGTTCAATAACTCCCTAGAAATGTGCTTTTATACAGTGTAACTCATACAATCCTGCACGGGCTTATAAATTGAAATCCCACTTTTTTCGGACGTTGCTGCCTGGATGACTGATGGCTGTGTGTATTTGCCATAAAATTTTAATTATGACAGAGTTATGAATCACTGCTCTCGCTGGTTAAAGTGTTAAAAAATGATGGGTTTGTTGTTTATTAAACTTGGGAGCGTGGAGGAAGGAAATGGAAGAGCCTTGGAGTTGTGTGGGCTGGATCCCGAGCTCGGGTGTTTCCTCAGGAGCAGATTTTGGATGGGCCCTTCCCTCCCTGGGCTCTGCTGCTGCCCAGGGGGACAAATGCCATGGATTTGATTGCTTTGAGCATCCCTGGGTGTGCTGGCTGGGGTTTGTGTCATCCCATCCCTCGGGATCAGGGCTGTGGCTGCAGGAATAGCAGAGCAGCCCCGCTCCTTCCCAGTGTGAGCGTGGGGATAAAACCAAAGGGGTTCACTCAGAAACACCAAATATTGAACAAATGTCAAGGGGCTAGAGCCAGAGCTGTGCAGAACTTTCAGTGTGAGGTGGTTTTTATTGAAAGTGTCAGGCTTTGTTACCAATATCAATGTGTTTCAACACAAGTTCCCTTAGAACATCACAGCACTTGGCATTTCCCAATTTTTCCCCCAAATTTTAGGCAGCAAACGTGTGCAGCAGCACCTGATGTATTTGGCACATGAGGGGTTCCTTTGAAGGGCCCCACTTTGACTTTTTCTGCCTTAAAATCAGCTTTGTTTGCCTTCCTCTTTGGCCTGGCCGGGCAGGGCTTTTGCACAGAGCCAGAGGAACAGCTTGGAGTGGTTGCAGGGTTTCCATCCCTGGGGATGCTCCAGGCTGGGCTTTTCAGGGATGTGCTGCACAACAGGTTGGTGCCATTTGGGCACGAGCAGGGAGAGCACCTGGGGGAATTGGGGATGAATGGGGGGAGCTGGGGCCCATTAGTGCTGCCCACTCCTGCCACAGCCTGCGATAGCGCTAAATGAGTTTTAAAGGACAAAGCTGGGGGATTAGAAAGTCCTTTATGGTTTGATCCACGTGGAATTGGGCCTGGTAATAAGGAACAGCCCTGTTGCACTGTAAACTAAGGGGAAAAAATCCAAAATTTGAAATACTTGTCATTTGTATTGTAATTTTGGGAATAGCATCTCGTTTTTCTTTCTCGTGAACATGAAATGTTGTTTGACAGTACATTCTATTTGCAATTATTCATATTTAAATGATTCAGTCACCTGCTATGCAAAGTAAACTTTGAACAATATAAATAATTCTTGAAAGTTGGACTGGATGGCCTTGAAGCTCTTTTCCAACCTTAATGTTTCTATTAGTTTATTTTTAGTAAATTAAGTTTAAAATCAAAGCTCAGCTTCATCATTAATTTCCACTTACTTAATGTTTTTGTTAGTCTCAGTGAAAGTAATGGATGTGTGTGTTCGTGATATTTTTTTAATTGATTTGGCTGGTAAGAAAGCAGTGAATGTTACTGTAACAAAGGAAAATACAAAAATATGAAATAATAACTATTAAATACTAAAAAAATTCCAGTTGGTGGTGTAAGGAATATCCTAACCCTAATCCTAATCCTAATCTGTAGAAGTGACAGGGGATAGGACAGTTGGGATGGATGGAGATGAGAGATCTCTGAAGCCAGGTCATTGAATTCATGGTTTATTGCAAAGGGCCTTGCATTGGCTGGGGGCTCTTCAGAGGAGTGGATATCCAGTATTGGCAGAATATAGAGATTAAAGCAGTTCACAGGGGTTTTTGGAGATAGTTATTAACCCGCTTGCAATATTTGTACAAATTGTAAAAATAAAAATTGTAAAAATAATATTTTAATATTATGACGTTTTATTATAATATTATAATGTTATACATAATATTATAACATTTTCCAAAAATGTTATGATGGAAGTTATCTGAAAAAAGGGGTGATTTTTCTTTAAGAATTTTTTTGTAGAATCCCCAAATGGTTTGGGTTGGATGGAACCTTGAGACCACCCAGTTTAACCTTTTGTCACCTTCTGATGGACACCCCATCCCTGGAAGTGTCCCAGGCCAGGCTGGACAGGGCTTGGAGCAGCCTGGGACAGTAAAAGGTGTCCCTGCCATGGCAGGGGTGGCACTGGGTGGGATTTAAGGTCCCTCCCAACCCAAACCATTCCATGTTCTATGCTTGGACGACTGAGCAGTGCAATTAAAAGTGTGATTAACACAATGATCTTCATTAAAAAGCACAGATTCCGTATAAGGGGTACCCAGACATCCTGTGGGTGCATGGCAAGTTCAGAGGCAGGTTTCTGCTGATGGATGAAGGTTGGGGGCCTCAGTGGTGCCAGCCCCACACAGGGATGTGCATTCCCTTTCCTCATGGTTAAAACCCTTAAACACCCAATGACTTTTTAATATTTCAGATTATTTCTGTTCTTTAAGAATGAGAGAAAGACCCTCCAAAAGTACCTGGCAGAGCTCTCCCTTCCAAAGTTAAAGCTGGCTGGAAATGAAACCTAATTGGAGAAAGTTTATGGAAGTTCTGGTGTTGAATAAGGCTGCTTATTTATTACGTTGCTACAGCTTTATACAAATATATGGATGCACGTGTGTCTGAGGGAAAATGATGCTGTCCAGACTTATGAGAGCCAGTTGGAATCTCTCAAGGCTGCAGATGAGCAGTGGGAATGCATGTGTATATTATCAGCTCCGTGCCCTTGGCGGTGACTTCCTCCCTGATGACAAATCTTCCTTCACTGCTCTCCTGGAAATCACTGCTTTGGTGGTTTTCTGCCTTGGATTTGTCTGTTTTCCCACTTGCTCTAATGGGCTCTACTCGAACTTTTAAAAACAAGCGTTTATTTCAAATACATTAAGCCACACAGTACTTCAGAAAAAATGTTTGCTACCCCAAATTCCTTCCTGAATTATTTAAGTGCCGCTGCAGCAAACTGTTTACTCAGGGATGTTCAGCCTGGTGTGTAGTAGGGGTGTAGTTTTCTTTTAATGCAGTTATTGAATTCCAACCCACAGAGCCTCTGGCGGGGTTCCAGGAGCGCTCCGCTGCGCCGAGTGAAGATAAATTGTTTGTTTTCAGCAGCATTTCTTCATCTTCATCACTTAATCTGCAATGAAACTTTACAGCCAGCCGCTGAATATTTAAGCAATATATTTACCTCTTTTATCCTGGGGGAGTATTTAATGAGGCCGAGTACAGTGAATGGTTATAGGAGTTGAGGGTGCAGGCTGGGAACGTGGAGTTTCCCTTCCCTTCTCCGCCGGGATCGCTGCGAGTCCTCCCCAGCGATCTTCCCTTGACACACGCTCCCCCTTTTGGTGCCAGATGTCAGGTTCCTGTCCCTGCCTGGCTCCTGGTTCCGCAGCTCCAGCTCGGTGAATCCTGGCACTTTGCTGCGCCCCCACCCCGAGGTTTTCCAGCTCTGAGTTTTCCACCTCGTCCTCTCCTGATTTTCCAGTGCCCTGTTCGGTATCTCTGAGTTAACACTCCTTGCTGCTCATGTTCTTTTTCTTTAACACTGTCTCTGTGTTTATGCACTTACAGGGTTTTAAAAAAAACTTCAAAAAGTGCTTTTTGATATTTTTTGTTTTGTTGCTTCATGAAGGTTTTTTATTAGCATCATGGTCAAAGTGGGAAATGATCATACATAGGGTGCACAAATTTCCTTCTTTCTTCAAAAAATCCTCAAAAATGCTTCCTTGCAGCACAATTTGAATATTAATTGTGCTCCATTCTTGATTAAGTATGCTCCACTGGCACAGCTTTATTCCTTACGTTTCCACTCCTGATGATTTTGTCGGGTTGGAAAGCAGGAGCTGGAAATTCCTGGAGCCCTCCGAGGTGCTGGGGCCGCTTTGGCTCCTCTCAGAGCTGCTCTGCTCTCAGCTGTGTGTGCTCTGTGCTTTATTGCCTCCTCCCCACAGCCACAGGAGTTGTCATCTGCTTGGTTTTCACTTACCATGGCCATTCCTGACGTGGGGAAATTGGCAGATGAAAGAAGGGCTCCTTTGGAATCGAAGTTTTGGGAGTGAATTTTTCAAGTTTGCTGACAAGCTGTCAGGCTGAATTCTGCCCTTACCCCAGAAAGAAAAGCTGACTGTCGTTGCCAATCTACAGCCTGTAATGACAATTGTATTTGAGGCACAGTGCCATTTTTTCCCCCAGAAATCATTTAAGTAATTTGTCTTTGTGGTTATATTTTAAGCAAGGAAGTGTTTTTTGAATTAAAATGATTTCTTTGTGGAATTAAATGGAGGAGCTGGTAGGTTTTCATGTGAAGGTAGGTGGGTAGTACAAGATCAGGGTGATTTCTCATGGGTGGTGGAGCTGGTGGCTGGCAGATCCCATGAGAAATGTGTGTTTTTTGGGGTGTGGGATGTGGGACACAGTCTGTGGAGCTGCAGGGCTTGGTTGAGCTCTACTTACAACAGGGTCATGGTTTGGGCTGAGATCCTCACAGGAAAGGGAGCACTGAAGCCACTGAGAAGCAAAAAAGCAGCCTGGATTTGTCCTTCAGAGTTTGTGTGATGGCTCTGACAGCATTTCCATGGGGACTGCAGGGCCTGGGCAGGGACACCTCCCACCAGCCCGGGTGGCTCCAAGCCCTTCCAGCCTGGCTTCCTCCTCTCACCTGCTCACCAGATCCATGGCAGCCCTGCCCATTATCCTCTCCCTTCTCCACCCAGGGTGGGCCAGGGGGAAAGAAACAGCTCTGGGGCAAATACTGCCTGAAGGACAATTTAGATAAATTGAATCAAATTGGAGATTTTCATAGGAATGGCCTCATGGTTTTCTGGTTAAGCTCGGGATTATTCCTGAAGGGTATAGCAATAACAGCATTCTTTACTCCATCAACTTTTATATATGACTTTTTTTTTTTTTTTTTGCTCCTAAATGTTGCTGCTTCTTTTGTCTCAGTAGTTTAGGGGCAGGTTTAACTCCAGGCCATCCTTTTACATTCTCCAATTCTTCGTTCCTTGAGGAAGAGGAAGCTTTTCCCTTCTCATCAGCTGGAGAAAATGGCCTCAAGTTGCACTGGGGGAAGTCTGGATTAGGTTTGAGGAACAATTTTTTCTTGGAGGAGGTGGAAAAGGTCTGGCGTTGGAATGAGCTGCCCAGGGAAGTGGTGGAGCCTCCATGCCTGGAAGTGTTCAGGAAAGGTGTGGATGTGGCACCTGGGGACAGGGTTAGTGCTGGATCAACAGCAGGACTCGATGATCTTAGAAAGCTTTTCCAGCCTTAGCCATCTCCTGATTCCATGATTCCCCTTCTCCCCTTAAGGAAACTGCCCTGGCAGGTGCATGTGAGCACTTCCCTTGGGATCCCTGAGCTGTTCTGAGCACTGGTGTCCTCCCCAGGGCTGAGCAGGAGGTGACAGTTCCACATCCAGTTCTGCAGATCCCCCCTGGACCATTGCTTGGCTGGGAGATGTCCAGGTGGACAATGTACAGCCTTTTCTGGGATGGACACAAACCCTTGCAATATTTAACAGCAGCCCCTGCAATCAGTCAGAAGCCAATTAATCCTGAGTGTTAAACCCTGTTTAAGGTTGGATTTTTCCTCCAATGTGTGTTTGGGGGGGAAACTGTGGGAGAAAGAAAGAAAGAAATTAGGGATGCACTAAATAATGGATGGATGTACCTAGCCAAGAGCTGCTGATTAAGTCTTCTTTAGGATTATTATTATAAATAGGGAGTGCCAGATCCTCAGCTGGAGTAAATGGGCTTGGCTCAGCTCAAGCCAGTGGAATTGTGCCAGCTTGAACTCACTGAGGATCTGGCCCTTAATTCTGGAAAAGGAGGGTATTTGGGGAGGAGGATGGTGGGGGCTGTGGAAGTTGGGTGATGAGAACACTGTTTTCCTGGTAATATCAGGGACAAAAATGTAAATGACTATTCTTTTGAATTTTGTAATGAGATTCAAGGAACTACCTGATGTGATTTCATTAGATAGAAATGACTTTTTCCCCAAGTAGCTACATCTTAACCCCCTGCATGTAGGAAGGGAATATGCATGGAAAATGTGGTGGTTTATTTATTTTTGTGGCTGATTGTCTCTTGCACCAGCATTTCTGCCATTCCTACCTCAAAAATGCCTGGATGGCCATCACGTGTTCCTTGGAAGGAAATAGGAATAAACAGAGTTGATTGTGGAAATCTGTTTCCCACTCTGCTTTCCCACCAGGAGTGAGGTGGGCTGGAATTTCAGATGGCAGCGATTTCAAATTCAACGTGGGGATCTCATTTGGCTGCGTTTTAGAAAGGTATCAACAAATCAGATTGCAAAGCTGCTGGTTTGGTAATTGCTTGTAAAAAAAACCAACCAACAATCTATTTCCATAGCGAAGGAAATGCACATTGTTCAGCAATACCTTAAAATACAGTGTTTGACCCTCTAGAGTGGACTCAAAACAAATCCAGCTCTGAAATAACACTTTTAAAAGTGGAATATCTTGGAAGGACTAAAAATAACAACACAAAACAAGTTTTTTGTATTCCTAATTGTTCTGACTGTGGAATGAATTTCTCAGTCAGAGGAGGGCACAGCTTTTTCATCATTCCAGTACCATAAAATCCAGTGTCTGACCATTTGGTGTGGCCACATTTATGCTTAAAAACCAAAAACCCACCTTTCTAAGGAGAATATCTCAGAAAGCCTAAAAATAACACCACGGAGCAAGTTTGTTATATTGCTAATTGTTCTGACCACAGAATTAATTTCCCAGCCAAAGGGGGGGCATGGCTTTTTCATCCCTGCCAGCCTGGAATATTCAGCGTGTCACAGATGTTCATGAATAATGTCCATTTAGAAGCGTTGGCAGCGAGCGGGCGAGATGAATGAAATGTTGGGGGGATCTGACAGGCAGCACGCTGCTTTGTGATCATTCCAAAGTTCTAATAATCTCCCTCACCTTCCCTGCCTGCCTCTAATGAAAGAGAATAGGTGATTGCACCTCGGGCTATGTTCTGCGCCTAATGACTCCTCCAAAGGCGGATTTATGGAGAAAAAATTAACTTTGAATGAGGATTGAATTGGCCCTGACAGCCTGATAGACTGTGACACAGATTCTGTGGCAAAACAGACGTAGCCCTAATTGATTATCAATATTTTAAGCAAAGTGATGAAAATAAGCATTAAGTGATGAGAAAGGCAGTCTTAATACAGGAGGCAGTCACCGGGATCGGGGAGGCCTTTGGGGAGCTGGGCCCTGCTCAGCAGAGCTGGATTTCAGCTCTCGGTCCTTCCTTCCCTGCCCAGCGCCCCGTGGCCCTCCCAGATCCCTGCCCTGCACCTCGATATTCCAGGGATGAGCCTGCCTCCCTCTCTGCACAAGGCTGGTCCCATGTCTCACCCCTCTGCACTGTTCAGCGGGTTTTTGGATATTCTCTCTTTGCTGCTGGGCTCTCTCCCAGCCCTGTGCTGTTCCCGGCCAGCAGGTGAGCCACAAACTGCTTCCTGAAAATGGTAACAGTGAATGAAACAGGGGGGAAATTGCCTGCTTGGCGAGAAAGGGTTTATCTTGATTATTATCTTGGTTATGCTCAATATAAACAAATACCAAATAACTACAAATATCTCAGTTATCCTTTGGAACGAGACAATGTTTGGGTTTTGCCTGTGTTTTTTCAGTTGGGTTGCACATGACTGAATTTATCTTCTACCAAAAATCCATTTCATATTTGGGAAAACCCTCGTGGCCGTGAGCCAGGTGCTCATTAACTGTGCCATAACAGGACATTTATCCCAAAATAAGGAATATTTTCTGAAATGACAAAGGGAAGGGAACTGGTGCTGAAGAGGTGAGGAATAGCATTCCTTCAGTGGGATAACATCTCCCTTCCAAACACTGGCAGTGTTCCCCTGGGAGCTCAGAGAAGTTTAAAATAACCAGATTTGGGTTTCTGGGGAGTTTCTAAGTGTGACTGGCAGAGCAGGGGAGGGGCAGTGAGCTCCTCCCTCACCCTCAGGGCTCCAATATCCATAATTAGGGTCTGGTGTAATTAAATTACAGGGCAGCAAGGGCAGAACTTCCCATGTTTGGGAATTGGGTGTTGCAGGTGTAATCAGGGAGGGCAGGGAGACGATGGACTGGGCAAGTGAGCCCCCAAAACATGGATTTATGGAATCACAGAGCCCCGTGGAGCTATGGGGTCATGGATTAATAGAATCATACTCTCATTTAGGCTGGAAAAGCCTTCTAAGGCATCCAAGTATGTTGGTGGTGTTTAAATGTTGGGTGAAATGTTACTAAAGGCAAAAATACAGAAAACCAGCTCAAATCTGGGGTGGTAAGAGTGTGTGTGGTGGTGTCACTTTTCCTCTGGAACTCAGAATTCCTGGATGCTGCTCCTGTGCTGCTGTCAGAGCAATGCTCTGAGCAAGTGGTTGTTTGGAGTTTGTGCTGGAATCTGTCAGATGGATAACAGATAATTTTACACGTCAGCCCATGAATATTCAGCGGAGAGGATTTCCACAAGCCTTGATAAATTTAATATACCAGAGAAAAATAGCATGTAAATTAAACAGAGCCTTGTAAATTAATAATGGATTCCACTTGTATTTTTATATGTGAGCTGACTGAATATTTTATAAGTGCAAAAATGTTTGTGTTTAAAAAAAAAAAGGTGAAGTCTTTCTGATGAGCACCGTGGATGGTTGGCTGCATTTTAAATGAGATGTCCATGTGTTTTTACAGTTTCTTGGCTTTCTTTTCCTCAGACACATCTTGTATTTTCAACTCTGAGCAGTTGGAAAGTCCACAATTATGTTGAATTAATTTATTTTTCCAGACCTCTGGTGGTTTGCAGTTGTGGGTGTTCTGACACTCCCCTCTTTTTTAATTTTGACAGGAAAATGAAATCTCCTTAGTGAGGGGCTGAGTGTTTTCCATGCACCTTCCCTGCTGCTCCCGTGCACTGGAGAGGGCTCTGCTGCAGGGGCTCCTCCATGGCCACGCTCTCCAAAATGCCCTTTCCAGCCCCAAAACATCCCCGGCCCTGTTCTACCTTGGTGTAATTCACAGTTTTCCTGGCTTCTCTTAATTAGCAGCTTTGCTTGGAATAATTTCACCTTGGCACAGTGTGAGGCTGGTGGGGATTAAAGCATCAGGGAGTGACTCTGCTTCCAAAACCTTGAGCATTTCCAGGGGTTCCATGGAATTGTTTAGGCTGGAAAAGCCCTCCCAGACCATCAAATCCAACCCTCAAGTTGTAAAGATCTTTAAATCTGTTGTTTGATTGCAGCTTGGTTTGAGAAAAGTGAATTTCTTTTAGCGCTTTTGGTGGCAGTGAACAGTGCCATCTGCTTTTGGACAGTGAACAACAATATATTCTCTAAATAATAATAATAATAATAACAACAGCATTGAGGAGGAGGAGGAGGAGAAAAGAAGGAGAAGAGAAAGGAGAAGGAGAAAAGAAGAGGAAGGAGAAGAAAAGGAGAGGAAGAAGAGAAGCAGGAGGAGAAGAAAAGGCGAAGAAGAGAAAGGAGAAAGAGAAGAGGAAGGAGAAGAAGGCAAAGAAAAGAAGGAAGAGGAGAAGAAAAGGAGGAAGAAGAAGAAGAGTGGGCACAATCCTGTGCCATATTCTCCAGAATGATCCTCTCAGCCTGGCCCATTCTGGGATTCTGTTAAAAATGACAGAAAATGGGAAATGTTTGAGGAGAACTTTTGATGTTAAGTCCTGGAAGTAACTCAGAGTTTCAATGCCTGCGGTGGACAGAGCCCTGTGAGCTCCAGGGCTGCTCTGGAGATTTACGGGCTAAGTTAAATTGTTGTTAATGAGCGATTTTGTGTGGAGAATTGTCCTCGTGATAGTTCCTAAATTGCCCCATTGTCCCTCTAATTAACCAGGACTTGAAAGGCCGAGCTCTGCCTGGGCAGCAGTTTTAACTTGGCTTACAAGGGCTGGAAATCAGCGATTTAAAGTTAACAAAGACAAGCTAAAAATGTATTCATTGACCAGCAGCATCTTTGCTGTGTGTTTTAATATCTTTTTGCCACTGAGATACCCAATGAATTGTTCCTGTGCAGGAACAAATCGGGCAGGAAGAACAAAGTAGCTCAGTGGAATAGATAAATCAAATTTAGGCCTGGTAGTTTATTGAATCTAAATTGTGCCCAGTTGGCCCACGAGCTATATGAGCAATCCATCTTGTGCTGATAATGGAGGGTCTTGAAATCCACCTGATGTTTGCATTATTAAATTCCAGCCTAATGAGCTCTGCTAATACATATTGAAGACAGTTGTAAGGAGCAGAATGGGAATGGGAGCGGGATAATTTGAAAGAAACATAAGCTGAGCATTTTACATGACTCAAGGGGTATATCTACAATTACACATATCACCAAAATTGAATTTAAATGGAATTTCTATTATCCCTGTCCTTTTACCAAGGAGAATAAAGTGTAAATGAAGTAAAAGTCTTTAGAGTTACTCGTGGTTTGGTTTTATTATGGGATTTAATAGATTCTTGTAATGATCTTCAGTGGCATAAAAAGTTTTAATATTTCACGGCTTTAAATGTTGTCTAAATCTGCATAAAACTGTGGAGATGGGAGCAGCTGTCAGTGCAGTGATGGGATCACTTTGTGACACCCTGGCCAGGTTGTGCATTTTAAGGTGGAGCTGGTGGCTCCAAAAAGGAACGAGCCCTTCACCCCTCCTGAGCTGAATTTGGTTTTCATAGATTCTTGCTTAATTCAGGAGGTGCTGGAATTAAATATTTGCAAATCTGACTCAGCTCTTACCATCCAGAGCACAGTTTGTAGTGATTTCCCTCCCTGAGAGGGCCTGGTGTAAATTCTGGATTCCTGGTCCTTGTTGATTCTTCTCTTTCTGGCCTAGTGATACTTCTGAAAACTTAATATTTCATCAAGTATAATGTTATTAGAGACTTATTCTCACTTAGTTCACTCATCAGGCAGTGAGATGGCAATAAAAGAGAATGGCTCCTTTGAGACATTAATGCTTTGGAATAAATGATGTGCTAGAACAGAAATTTAATTAATTTACAGAGTATATTGATAGTCCCTTGTTACTGTGCTGTATATTTTTAATCTTCTTTAACATCTGTAGGAAAGTGTTTGAAAACCCCTGCAGTTGAGCAACTGGTAGATAATTAAGTAATAAGGGAAGAGGTTTCTAGAGGGAAAAAATTCTTTTAAAAGAAGATTGTTGTAACATGGATTAAGTACTGCTGCTGTGATTTGGAGTGAAGAGGAAGTTGTGTACTACCTAATAAAGTCCTGAGGAAGAGCTGGCTCCCACTCTGAGCGGAGTCTGCAGCCCTGGAAATATTGTTTTGTTTCTGTTTTAGCCTCAAAATAGGTCTGTTAGATTACTCACTGTGGCAGCAAATCTGCCCCTTCATGGGTGCACCACGTTTGGTGCAGTTTGGGCTGGGCAGATTGGGGTTTAAAGAAAGAAAACCTCCTAAAAGTCTCGTAAGGGCTTTGCTTACCACAAAATGCATGTGGGGATTTGTATTGAATTAATATTGCCTCTAATATTGACCTGATATTGCCCTCTATAATCCCATTTATGCCATTCCTTGACTGTGGGGATGACTTTACATAAATTTAATGAAGAACCAAGTTCTGGTCTGTCAGGCACGTGGATTTCATTGTGGGGCCTGCAGGACGGGAAGGAACATGAAATTGGGTTTAAAGCCCAGGAAATGTTGTTTGGCAAGAGGTTGTTGATGCCTGGCAGTGTCCCAGGCCAGGTTGGACATTGGGTTTGGAGCACCTGGGACAGTGGGAGGTGTCCCTGCCATGGCTGGGGTGGCACTGGGTGGGATTTAAGGTCCTTCCAATCCAAACCATTCCATGATTCCATGATTTGATAGGATAAATTTAATTAATTCCAACTCATTTTCTTCTTTTTAGCCAAAGCAGACGAAGCGTTGAAGGCCAAGGAGAGAAGTGAAGAAGAAGCCAAGAGAAGAAAGGAAGAAGGTGAGGAATTTTCTTTTATTTCATGACAAACTAAAGCCCAGGAAGTCAGAAATTATTATTTTAAGTGCCCACGCTCCAGTGGGGCTGTGGGATTTTCCTGCCTGGGCTGATGATGGAATTTGGTGCCGTGAGCTGCTGCTTTGCAGGTGGAATAATGAAAACCACAGGGATGGAAATGTCAGGGAGTGATGGGAAGAGACAAACCCAACATCGTGAGGGAGCCAATCCAAACAATCCAGGAGCCTCAAATCCTCACTGGAGCTCTGGGTGGGCTTTAAGGTCCCTTCAACCCAAACCATTCTGGGATTCCATTATTTACTTCCAAGAGGGACCTCAGGAAAATTCCCCATTTTTGAAACGGCAGCTGCTGAGAATTTCACTCAAAATCAAAATGTTCTGATCTTTAGTTTGTTTTACCTGGGGACTGTGGGATGCTGAGAGGAATTCATTGGTGCTCCCAGTTAATCCTGCTTGGAGAAGGTTGTTGTGGTACCAAAGGAGGAAATTCAAGTGGAAAAGTGGGATGGCCCAGACATGGCAGGAGGGGAAAAACCCAAATCTGGCTGGAAAAGGGACCAAACCAAGGGGCTGTTCCCTCTCCCCATTGTGATTCCTGGATTTTGGAACCAGTGGCCCAGGGGAGCCTTTCCACCTGGAGGAGTCCCACGGGCACAGGGATTTTGGGATGAGCTGCTTGGCTCCCACCAGCACCAGTTTGCAGGGAAGGTTTGGAACAATGCAGGATTTTTTTTTGTTTGTGCTTCCATCCCATTGTGATGGCAGATGTGCTGGCAGAGGCTGTGCCAGCAGGGATTGGGAACGGTGAGGGGGGAAAGGCAGAGGGAGGAAAAAAGGGGAATTCATGACTTGGGAACAATGGAATTTCCAGGGAAATGGGGAGGAAAACTTCTCTAAAATTCATTCATAAGCCATGAAAACTGTCCTGGGGTGGCTTTGAAGGGTTGTGAGGATGTCACAGTGCTGGAAAATGAAGAAAAGGTTTTCTCTGAATAACTCAAATCCGTCCATTTGCTGAATTGGCTCCCAGTTAGGAATGGAAGATTCTGCCTAGAAAATACAAAGTTTTATTAAACTGTGTATGAAGCATTGAAGCATTCCAAGACATCCAGGGGAATTGCACACTGGGAAACTCAATTTTTGTTAAGTTTATGTCCCATATGGATTCAGAATTCCAGTTTTAGGTAGGTTTGTATCCCATATGGATTTTCAAACAGGGCATTTATCCAGTGGTTTGAGTGTGTTCCCTTCCTAGGTCCCAGGCTCTAGTGGCAACTTTTTCTTGGAAAAAAGAGCATTTTGCATTTTTTCTGAGTTCCTCCTTCCTCACACGTCATCTCTGGGTGGTTTTTAACCCTCTTTGATCCCTCATGGGATCCCTGAGGTTGGAAAAACTTTCCAGACCATTGATTCCAAACTGTGACTGATCCCCACCAGAGCACTGAGTGCTGCATCCAATCATTGAAATTAAATAAGATAAAGCAAAATTATATTAAATTAAATCTTTAAAAATATTCTAAATTACTATTTTAAAAGAATTTTTATTTCTCTAGTATTCCATATTTTATTTCTCTAGCTAGAACCCTCCAAAAGGAAATTCCAGCCTGTGTAGACAGCCTGTGACTCCTTTACCCAGGAGCTGCAATAAAAATAATTGTACAAACAAACCAATCCTCTCCCAACTCATAAAACCTGGTTATTGCCCACCCCACAGCGAGGGTGTCTTAACATTCCTTTTATTGTCATTTTATTGCCAAATCAGGTGTGAGATTAGACGTTGGATGTTCCGTGTAATCTGCTCAGAAATCAAATTATTTGACCTCCAAGCCCAGCTCTGCCCCTTCCCGCTGGTTTCCTGTTCAATATGCAGCATTTCCCCAGCATGAATAAAAAATTGAGGACAAATTAGAATCTACAGACAGCTGACCCCAGCTCCAGATTAGAGGCTGGGGGCTTGTGCTGGTTTAAATGTTTTAATTACCACAGTCCCTCCAGCCTGGTGAAGGACACACAGAAAAATGCTGATTTTTTTTTTTTTTTAAAGTGACTAAAAAGCAAAGAGAAAAAGGAAAAGGCTCCCCCCGCCTCATTTGAATTTTTCAGTTTGATTACATTTGCACTTCCATTGGAGCTATGCTAATTTGCTGCATGAAATTAGGTCTATTAGCAAAACCCACCACTTTTCCAGGAGAATTTTCAGTTTTCAGTGCTTGGGTTTTCCTACTTTGGTTTTTGTTTACTTGCTTTGGGGCTGCCTGAAAAGTGACAAAATCCAGAGGGGATTTTGCCACCCAGCTGTGTTTTACTCCTGACACATTCCAAATAGGTGACATGGACAAGAGGAAAATTGGGAAAAAAAAATGCAAAGGAAAAATTGGAACACGTTGGATGATGTTAGGGAGAGGTTTGGGGCTCGTTTTGCTTAATCTACCACAAATAATAATATTGTTAAATATTGAGTTTAAAATACACCACGGCAGAGCAACGTGTGGGGAGGAGGAGCTGAGGGTTCATCAGAAAACCAGGAAAATAAGTTGTTCTGGAACACAGCAGAATAGAAAATAAGCATTTTTGGCAGTCAGTCATTCCATAGGTGGATGGGTGGGAGGGTGGTGCTGGATGGGGCAGGTGCTATCCCAGTGCCTTTATCCCAGAATTTGCATTTCCTGGTGCCTTTATCCCAGTGCCTTCATTCTGTGATTTGCATTTCCCAGTCCCTTTTTATTCTGTGATTTGCATTTCCTGATGCCCTTATCCTGGAATTTGCATTTCCCAGTGCTTTTAACTCAGGATTTGCATTTCCTGGTGCCTTTATCCTGTGATTTGCATTTCTTGGTGCCTTTATCCCAGAATTTGCATTTCCTGGTGCCCTTATCCTGGAATTTGCATTTCCTAGTGCCTTTAACTCAGGATTTGCATTTCCTGGTGCCTTTACCCCAGAATTCACATTTCCCAGTGCCTTTATCCCGATGCCTTTATCCTAGAGTTTGCATTTCCTGGTGCCTTTATCATGTGATTTGCATTTCCTGGTGCCTTTACCCCAGAATTTGCATTTCCTGGTGCCTTTATCCCAAGATTTGCATTTCCTAGTGTCTTTATCCCAAGATTCACATTTCCGGGTCCCTTTATCCCAGGATTTCCATTTCCCAGTCCCTTTACCCCAAGATTCAAATTTCCTGGTCCCTTTATCCCAGGATTTCCATGTCCCAGTCCCTTTATCCCAGGATTTCCATTTCCCAGTCCCTTTACCCCAAGATTCACATTTCCCAGTCCCTTTATCCCAGGATTTCCATGTCCCAGTCCCTTTATCCCAGGATTTCCATTTCCCAGTCCCTTTATCCCAGGATTCACATTTCCTGGTCCCTTTATCCCAGGATTTCCATTTCCCGGTCCCTTACCCCAGGCTTTGCATTCCCGTGCCTGGCATGTGCCATCTCGTTGCTGAACTGATTCCTTCTGCCCCCCCCCCCCCCCCCCACCCCTGGTTAGCTCTGCAACATTTTGATAAACTCCAGGGAAATAAATTTGGCAGCAAATCAGCAGGAGTAGATTTAATTACAGCTCGGAGACCTTTCCCTTTTCTGGCTTAGTGATCCCGAAAGTCCGCGCGCCGTTCCCCGGGATCCGCTGCCCAATTTGTCCCTCCACGCCGTGATAAGCCAAGCAATTACTGCTTTATTGATTTTTCATCAGGGCAAATTGGAAGTTGATTTTTTTCCCTGCAAAGGCAGGGGTGATTAAGTGCTTCCCGTCGGTTCAGTCCCGGAGAGCTCCGTGGCAGAATCCAATATCCTGAGGTCAACCTCTGCAGGGAGATAATTCGGCGTCTTGGCCACGTGTGAGGGAGAGGAATCAGGGCTACAAATGTGAGGGGGTATCTGTGGAGACAGTTTAATTTGTTCCATTTATATGAACAAGTCGTGTGGCACATGCTTGGAAAATATCATTTTGAATAGGCCTGGGAATGAGGCCCACGTGGGCAGGGAGGGAGGGCGGGATGCAAACGAGAGTGGAAATGTGGCTGGGAGACAGCTGGCCCTTCCACAGGGAATAAACCCCATCCCTGAGGGGCATTCCTGCCTTTTACTGAGCTCTCTGTGCTGCTGGCATCACTTCCCTTCAGCAAAAGGGAGATTCTTCAAGTGTTCAGGTCCCTCCAAGCCAAACCAGTCCATGGTTCTGTGATTCTGTGATTTTGAGTGATAGAGAGGTCATGGAAGCAAAGTCAGAATGTACTAAAAGCCTGGAGGACTTGACTTTTAGAAAATCCCTAAATTATGAACTCTATAAACCTGAATTAAGAGTTTTAATTCTTTTTCCTATTCATCTTTAACCTGCTGGCCAGGAGTTCTCACATGAAGAATCTCATCCATGGCCACCACAAAATATCCTGAGCTGGAAGAGACCCACAGGGATGTGTCCAACCCCAGCCCTGCCCAGGACACCCCAACCCACTGATTTCCCTTCCCACTTCCTTCAGAGAGAGTTAAAAGCCTTTCCCTGGGTGTAATGGATATTAAACCACAGCTTGGACGTGCCAGGAGAAGATTTGCTGGGGTGAGGTCAGTCTGTAATAAGTTAAAGTGCTTTACTCAGCCCTGGATTGGGATGCCCTGAAGTTCATCAGTTACTGCCTGAGCTCCTCATTTATCTTCAGTAAATTTTCCTGAAGTTCATTGTGGTGGCAAAGACCAAACTCAATCTGTTTAACCCCCAAATTATTTCCCACAGATAATACATTTAGATGAAGACATGGATTATTTTTCCCTGCCTCCTCAAAGCTGGAATTTCCAATATTCCTCAATAATGGCAGGTTTGGAGCCCCTCCCAGGGTGTCCCTGGTGTGCCAGTGTCACTTCATTAGGCTGACACCAACACCTGGTGTTGTGCTGCTGCTCCCAGGGGGCTGTTCCAGCATCTGGCACTCACTGTGATCTCCTTTTATCTCTGTTTAATCTTCAGATTGCTGAGTTGGAATTGAAAGGGGGCAGGAACAAATCAAGGGGAAAACAAAAAATGCCAAGTTTTGGTGCAGTGGCAGAGTGTGGCTTGTTAGGAAGAGCAGCCACGTGAGGAAATGAGAGATGGGAAGGAAGAGGGGAGTTTGGGGTCCTGGCCACTCTCTGTGTCCAGAGCTGAGGAAAGGGAGTTGGAAATGGGATCAATGCCCCACCAAGGATAATGGCTGCTGGAGGAATCCATTCCTGGCTTTTTATTAAAGCTGCTCTAATTAATAATCACTTCTAAATGAGTTCCTTACATTTTGCCCTGCTTTGTGCCTGCCCATCCTCTCCTGGCCCTTTGTATTCCAGAGTTCCCTCTTTGGCTTCCCTGCTTTCCCTGGAGAGGATCCCAATGGGATCCCAATGTCCTGGAGCTGCTGCAGGGCTGGAGCCCCTCTGGAGCCAGGCTGGGACACCTGGGGGGGCTCACCTGGAGAGGAGCAGCTCCAGGAGAGCTCAGAGCCCTGGCAGGGCCTGCAGGGGCTCCAGGAGAGCTGCAGAGGGACTGGGGACAGGGATGGAGGGACAGCACACAGGGAATGGCTCCCAGTGCCAGAGGGCAGGGATGGGTGGGACATTGGGAATTGGGAATTCCTGGCTGGGATGGGATTGCCAGAGCAGCTGGGGCTGCCCCTGCATCCCTGGCAGTGCCCAAGGCCAGGCTGGGCACTGGGGCTGGAGCTCCTGGGACATTGGGATGTCTCCCTGCCATGGCAAGGATGAGAATTAAATGATCTTTAGGTTCCTTCCCACCCAAAGCATTCCACGAATCTTTAAAAATATCAAAGTATATTTGAAGCTGATATTTGAGTGATTTTATTTCAGCAATCACAGCTGGTGTCATTAAAGTTTTACTGTTCTACGAGTGAAACAGAAATTTATGATCTCCCTAACAGGGAAATTTATGGTTTATTTTTACAAATTAAAAGTCTTGAAATCGTCTTCGAATTTCAAGATGAGAAACAAATCTGATTTCTGTACCTCATTAATGTTGTGTGTTTCCCTGTCATCCCCATGGCATTTATTTGTGCTAAAGGAGAAGTCACTTAAGGGAATGGGGTTGTAAAAACCATCATGGAATTGCTTATTGGACTTCAGTCAGTGGGAACACAAATTTATGGCTTTGTATTGAAAAGCTGCTTCTAAAGGGCAAATAAATAGGGGTGTATGGGAAATAAACATGGGGTTTGGGGGAAAATAGACAGGCGTGTATGGGTAAATAAAGAGGAGTGTGTGGGGAAATAAACAGGGGTTATGGGGGAAATAGACAGGAGTGTATGGGTAAATAAACAGGGGTGTATGGGGAAAATAAATAGGGAGTTATGGGGGAGATAAACAGGAGGTTTTGGGGAAAATAGGCAGGAGTGTAGGGGAAAACAAATAGGGGTATATGGGGAAAATAAATAGGGGTGTATGGAACAAAATTCCAGATCCATTTGCTCAGCCCACAATCCCTGGTGTGGGGAATTTTATTTTGATAAAAATTAGGGTTTTGTGGATTTGGGCCCATCTCACAGGTACTTCCAGAGGGGTCTTTTTCTGGGAATCTATGGGGTGAGCCAATTCACTGGGAATTGTCCTGTTCAGGCTGGCTAAGGCCTAGGTAAGTTGGGAATTTAGAGGTGGATGATATTTTACTGGTGCTGGGCAGACCTTGAGCTGGAGTGAGTGACTTTATTCCACGTCCCAGCTAAAGTCTGGGAAAGAAACAGCAAAATAATTTGAACCAAGCAGCATTTCCTGATGTGCGTTTCCTGATGTGCATTTCCTAAAGTGCATTTCCTTTTCCCTGCAGCCAGCCCAGGTGTCTGGGGGCAGCAGAGGTGGCTGGAGCTGCTGTGCCTTTCCCCTGGTGGGGTTGCCAGGACCAGGGTGGGAATAAAGGGCTGGGCGCTCCTGACTGGGGCCCCGTGTGCCAGCACGGATCCCACGGGACACAGAATCCCTTGGGAGGGCTCTGTGGGGTCACCACACACTGGCACAGGCCAGGGGGAAAGAAAGGAGCCCTGGGCACGTGCCAGCAGCACTTTCTGAAGTGACAACACAAAGTGATCCCTGGGAAAGCTGGAGGGCCTCCAAGCTGCAGCCCCGCTGCCCTGCCCGCTCTCCCACAGTTTATTCCCACCACACTGCGCCGATTTCCTCCCTGTACCCATTGCAGAATCCCATTTTCCTGTCTTTTCTCTGCTGTTGGACCCTGGGCTCCAGCAGCAGGAGCAGGAATTCTCACTCTGCCTGTGTCAGTGTGGGTTTGAACGTGGATAGATCTCTCTGTAGGAAACGTCCATGTGGGATCCCCACTGGTGAGCTGTACCTCCAGCACAGAGGTTATTTGGGATGGAGGTATGGGACAGATAGAAGCAGGCAGTAATTGCCTTTAAGATCAGAGCACAAAGCATTACCTTGGATTTTACAAGGCCAGCGAGCAACAAAAGAGCAGTAATTTATGAGCTCAGCGTAAAAGAAGAGCATAATTGCATTAAAAATTAATGCTAATGAACACTAAAATGGGGAAGGTGGTTATGATGAAAGTTTGGATTCATCTTCCCCGGGTTGAATGATGGCTGGTGCCTTGATTAATGGCTTAATTTCTATCAATTAGCGGGGAGAAATCTCCACTGAGACAAGGGTAAATTGAGCATTGAATTACAGGCCTGGCTTTGTGTGCCCAGGCAGGAGCACGGCAGGCGCGGTGACAAACACGGGGTGGCCACAGATCCTGCACAATTCCCTGGGCCACAGATCCTGCAGAGCTCCCTGTGTCCCACAGATCCTGCACAATTCCCTGTGCCACAGATCCTGCACAATTCCCTGGGCCACAGATCCAGCACAATTCCCTGTGCCCCACAGCTCCTGCACAATTCCCTGTGTCCCACAGATCCTGCACAATTCCCTGTGCCACAGATCCTGCACAATTCCCTGTGCCACAGCTCCTGCACAATTCCCTGTGCCACAGATCCTGCACAATTCCCTGTGCCACAGATCCTGCACAATTCCCTGTGCCACAGATCCTGCACAATTCCCTGGGCCACAGATCCTGCAGAGCTCCCTGTGTCCCACAGATCCTGCACAATTCCCTGGGCCACAGATCCTGCACAATTCCCTGTGTCCCACAGATCCAGCACAATTCCCTGTGCCCCACAGATCCTGCACAATTCCCTGTGCTACAGCTCCTGCACAATTCCCTGTGTCCCACAGATCCTGCACAATTCCCTGTGTCCCACAGATCCTGCACAATTCCCTGTGTCCCACAGATCCTGCACAATTCCCTGTGCCCCACAGCTCCTGCACAATTCCCTGTGTCCCACAGATCCTGCACAATTCCCTGGGCCACAGATCCTGCAGAGCTCCCTGTGTCCCACAGATCCTGCACAATTCCCTGTGTCCCACAGATCCTGCACAATTCCCTGGGCCACAGATCCTGCACAATTCCCTGGGCCACAGATCCTGCACAATTCCCTGTGTCCCACAGATCCTGCACAATTCCCTGGGCCACAGATCCTGCAGAGCTCCCTGTGTCCCACAGATCCTGCACAATTCCCTGGGCCACAGATCCTGCAGAGCTCCCTGGGCCACAGATCCTGCACAATTCCCTGTGTCCCACAGATCCTGCACAATTCCCTGGGCCACAGATCCTGCAGAGCTCCCTGGGCCACAGATCCTGCACAATTCCCTGGGCCACAGCTCCTGCACAATTCCCTGTGTCCCACAGATCCTGCACAATTCCCTGGGCCACAGCTCCTGCACAATTCCCTGTGTCCCACAGATCCTGCACAATTCCCTGGGCCCCACAGATCCTGCACAATTCCCTGTGCTACAGCTCCTGCACAATTCCCTGTGTCCCACAGATCCTGCACAATTCCCTGTGTCCCACAGATCCTGCAGAGCTCCCTGTGTCCCACAGATCCTGTACAATTCCCTGGGCCACAGATCCAGCACAATTCCCTGGGCCAAGGCTGTGCCCACTCCTCTGCTGAGAGCTCTTGCTGAGGGCTCTTGCCCAGGATGGTCTCAAAAACATCCCAAAAAGCCCCAAAATGGGAGTGCAAGGGTGGGAGGAGGGCAGTGGGGAAGGCACACAGGATGTGCAGGACTCCAGCAGAAAGTTCACCTTCTTAAATTCAAAGTTCCTAAATGCATAGATATTTTCTTAAATTTAACGTTCTTAAATTCAGAGCTCACCTGATGAACTTTCCCCTCCTGTTTTCTGCTGCATTTTATACCTAATGCTTCCAGGTCTTTAAAAGAAAAGCTGGTAGTGTCCAGACTTGGTTTAAAATCCGATAAAAATGAGGGTTTTATCACTATAATGTATCAAAATAGCAAACTTAGGGTAGTCTGGTACTCTCTGAAGTACGTTCTGTAGTAAGTACCACAGTGCTCACAAAATACTATTTTTTTTTATATATTTTAATGAAAACCTCATTTTCACAGGATGTTAAAACAAGCCTAGACAAAGTTTTTCTCGTTAATTCACATTTTTCCAGCTTAATTTGTAAATCCTGTGTGCTCCCCATAGTAAATAGATGCCGGGGTACTCCCAGCTAGCTACTTCAACAAATTTAATTGTATTTTTCAAGTGCTTGCAGTGAAGTTGGGAGCAGAGAAATGAACAGGCAAAGGTTTCTCTGCCCAGTTTCTATTTTTGGGGTGTATTTATTGTTCCTGTGACCATGGCTGGGAAATCCTTCCCTGGAAATCCCAACAGCTGGGACAGAGTGTTGGAGGGGGTCTTAGGGATTGGGAAGCGTGAATGGGAATTAACTGGGATGAGTTATGGGGGGGATGGAAGCTGATCCCAAAATCTGGGATGGATGGATCTTGCAGGGATGAATGGTTTGGTCCCACAGGGATGGATGGATCCTGCAGGGATAGGTCAGGGATGGAACCAGCAGGGATGGATGGATCTTGCAGGGATGGATCCCTTAGGGGTGGATGGGTCCTGCAGGGATGGATGGATGGATCCTGCAGGAATGGATGGATCCCTCAGGGATGGGTCAGGGATAGATCCTGCAGGGATGGATGGGTCCCGCAGGAATGGATCGGATTTTGCAGGGATGGATGGATCAGATCCCACAGGGATGGATGGATCCTGCAGGGATGGATGGATCCTGCAGGGATGGATGGATCAGATCCCACAGGGATGGATGGATCCCGCAGGGATGGATGGATGGATCCCGCAGGGATGGATGGATCAGATCCTGTAGGGATGGATGGATGGATCCTGCAGGGATGGATGGATCAGATCCCGCAGGGATGGATGGATCAGATCCCGCAGGGATGGATGGATCAGATCCCGCAGGAATGCATGGATCCTGCAGGGATGGATGGATCCCGCAGGGATGGATGGATGGATCAGATCCCGCAGGGATGGATGGGTTAGGGATGGATCCCGCAGGGATGGATGGGTCAGGGATGGATCCCGCAGCGTTGCTCCGCTCGGAGCATCCTCGGGCTCGCCGTCCGCGGCTCCGGCGCTGTTGAGTGAGGCGGTGCCTCCCTCTAACGGCAGCGGAGCCCGGCCGGGAAACGGGATCAGCGGCTGGAGATCCCGGGGAATGTCCCGGGAAACATCCCAGGAAATATCCCGGGATAGCCCCCTCCGGGAGGGGTTTGTGGAATGGGACAGGGCTGGGCTCATCCCCTCAGGATTGTGTCCGGCTTTGGGAGGGCTCCCCTCGGAGAGGGGCTCCAGGGAGGGTCTCCAGTGAGGATCTCAAGGGGGATTTTCAGGGGGGTTCTCCCGGGAATCTCTGCAGGGAATCTCTCCAGGCCGCCCGCACTGTCTGGAGTTCAGCGCTCGGGCAGGGAAGGGTGTCAGGGCTCTGGGATTCCACAGGATCAGGGTCAGGACAGCTGCTCCTCTCCTGATGCAAACAGAGAGGATTCGAGGCAGGAGAATTCCTGAGGACAGAGCCCCAGGGGTGACACAGCCACAGTCAGTCCCCCCCGTCCTGCTGGATTCTCCTCCTTTTCCCAGTGCTTAGAGCAGACTCCAGCATCTCCCACAGCCAGGGAGGGTTTGTGTCACCCACTGCAAATTACCCAGGCAAAACTTCATTTTTCTTTAATTTGTCAGCTTGTGCTGCTTGAGTAAAACTGGGATCAATTAAAAACCATGGGACGTGTGAAAACCCAGCTCTGGTGGAAAACACACAGCTCTGTAAGGCAGCTGGATAAAAATATCACTTCCAATAACCCCAAATAAAATGGGATCAAAGGGGAAGTATTTTCTGCTGTAGTTGTTTGTTTAGTCTGGGATCTGGGGGTGTTTCCTTCTTGTAATCCTCAACTCAAGAGCAAGAAAAAATAGCAACTTTTTCTGTATTTCAAAGCTTTTTATGTAAAATGTGTTATATTTTTAAATTAAATTAACCCCTTAAATCTAATTAGTAAAATAAGAAGAAACAGATTCTGAGGAATATTTGAGTTTTTTTGTCTTTGCTTTGATACTGGAGTTAGACCTGCTTGAAAAAATCTCTTTAAGTTCATGTTCATGGTCAGGATTATGGATAAGCAATGAATCCATAAAAATTTACACTCAGAGATTAGCCAAAAAATATTTAAAACATGTTTTTGTTTAATGGGTCTTTCACAAGATATTATTGGTCATTTAATGCTTCTATTTCAGTCATTTTAAAACTCTTAGTGGAATAAATTCTGTCTTTAAGGAAAAAATGGGAATATTTTAGGCAGAGCCCACAGGGAAGTTTTCCTTTCACCTGATTTGTAGAATCATAGAATTCCCTGTTTCTTTTATCTGATTCTCTGCTGTTTCTGATTATTGTGTGTGTAATGTTTTGGGGTGACATTGAGAGAATTCCAGCCCATTTTAGTTTGCAAGTGACATTCCAACCCAATTCCATAGGAATTTACAGCTGTAAAGCTGGGTGTGTGTATTTATACATGGGAGGAGAGCAATAGGTGGAACTAGAGAATTGTAAAATACTGAATTATCCCTGAAGGATGATGATGTTCCCAGCTAAACTGGGAAGGCTCCCCTGCCAAGGTGACAGGGCTGGAAATTGTGCCTGCTGCTGGAATCACCTTTTTATTAAAAACCAGCCCTAATCCAAGATTTAGTTCCTTTATTTCCCCCCTAACAGGGTGAAAAGACTCACGGTGCACTGAGTTAGTATTGATTTTTTTTTGTCTGAAGCCTGGGAGCTTTCTGACTCCATTATTTTTGATTTTCCTATGAAATACATATCCTTGCCCCTGACAGCTGACAAACAACAGCTGGAAGTCGTTTTATCTCCCCATAATGTGTTTGTCAAAACTCCCCTGCACTAATGGGCTCTGCTTCCTCCAGTCCATTTTCCCCCGTTAATGTCACTGATGTCATTGGCAGCTTTTAGTGATTTTTGCCCCTTCCCTAATTTGTCATTCCCATCCCTTTGTGCAGGATCTGGGTGGGATCCTGGAGCTGCCTGGGATTTGGTGAAGCTGGAGATGAGCTGAGGATTTGAAATCTTCTTTTTCTGTCTTTCTATGCCTGGCTTTAATCAGGATCCTTTATTTACCCTCAGACCAGGTGTATCCAAAACCTCAGTGAATTCTGATTCCTCCTCCTTTGGTTTATCCCAAAAATCCTTGGGAATCTGTTCTAAAGGAGAAGGTTTCAGCACCAAGGCAGCAGGACTTGCAAGCACAAGTTTAAATGTAGCAAATTCTTTTTTTCCTTCCAAATCCACAAAAAAATTAGGCTTGAAGTTGTACTTACGGATTTTGTAGTAGTGTAGAATTATGTCAGTGTAGAATTATGGATGGTTTGGGTTGGAAGGACCTTAAATCCCATCCAGGGAAGGGGCAGGGACACCTCCCACTGTCCCAGGGTGCTCCAAGCTCACCCAGCCTGGCCTGGGGCACTGCCAGGGATGCAGGGGCAGCCCCAGCTGCTCTGGGAATCCCATCCCAGCCAGGAATTCCCAATTCCCAATGTCCCACCCATCCCTGCCCTCTGGCACTGGGAGCCATTCCCTGTGTGCTGTCCCTCCATCCCTGTCCCCCGTCCCTCTGCAGCTCTCCTGGAGCCCCTGCAGGCCCTGCCAGGGCTCTGAGCTCTCCCTGGATCCTTCTCCTCCCCATTTATCCCACAAACCCTCAGGTCAGCATTTGGGATGTTCCCAACCTCTCTGCTGCTATCTTCACTCAGAGCTTTCCCTTGTAACAGAAGATTTTGGGCTGCATTGCACCAGCAGTTCTTCCTGGTGTGTCTCAAAATCTCCTCCAGGGACAGGGCCTGGCTCCCGGGATGTCACCAATCCCATAAATGCCATAAATGCCACAAATCCCACAAATCCCACCTTCCTGTGCAGACCAAGCCACCCTCCTGGACCAGGTGAAGCGAGTGAAGGAGATCGAAGCCATCGAGAGCGACGCCTTCGTCCCTCAGACCTTCAGGTCCAGCAAAGAGGTCAAAAAGGTACATTTTCCTTCCAAAAAGGGCATTTTCCTTCCAAAAGGTACATTTTCCTTCCAAAAGGGACATTTTCCTTCCAAAAGGGGCATTTTCCTTCCAAAAGGGACATTTTCAGTCCCTTTCTTGCTGCGTTATCCTCTCAGGGCCAGGAGGAAGCTGCACTATTAAGATTTTCCATCGATGAAGGAACATCAAGGTTGAGAACATTAAATCCACCTGAAATCCCACCAGGGACTCCCTGGTGGTCTCAGGAAGGGTTCAGGGAATTTAAATGTGGCAGAATTTAAGGAAATCACCTGATTTGAAGACTTTTGTTAGGAGAAGGAGAAGAATGCAAATCCCAAAGTTAATCACATTTACTTTGTAATTAAAGTGGAGATGATTTAATGGTGCTTAACTAAAGCCAGACTTTAAGTCTGTATTTATTCCTGAAAAGAAGCAGCTTGGTTTTCAATCAGCTTTCCAGAAACCCAACAGGAGACATGCAGATCCCAGAATTCACCTGAATTTTGGCCAGCAGGTGTTGCAGGGAACTGGTGTGGATGTGTTCATTTTCCCACTGGCCGTGAGTGTTTGGAATTAGCCTGGCTCTTTCCCCAGGAATGTGCAATTTACCTTTCTAGAAATCTCCAAGAATCTGGTGCAGCTTCTTCAGGAAGTGATCCAAAATCCCAGTGGTGCAGTTTTTCCAGCTCCCCCCTACACCTTGGTTTTGTCACTTCATGTCCTTTGTCCAGTGTGTCCCACTGAGGATCCACGAGGATCCTTTCAGGGAACACAGCCAAGAGCTGGGTTAAAATCCTGCCCCAGTTGGGAATATTGGGATAAACCACTCCAGTTCTGTGTGTTTGTTTCTTTTCCAGTCAGCAGAACCTGCTGAGCCCCACCAGGAGCCTGTGAATGTGGGAGCAGGAGCCTCTGAGGCAGCTGCTGCTGAGAAGGAGCCTCCAGCTGCCAACATCCCCACTGCCATCAAGTACCAGGATGACAATTCCTTGGCACACCCAAATGTGAGTGTTTATCCCATCTTTTCAGCCAGGATTTATCCCACCCTTGGCTTTAGAGCAGCCCCTGGGATCAGAGCAGGGTTGTGGGACCCCAGAGCTCCTCACAAAATCCCTGCTCTGGGATGAAGAGATCCCACTCCTCCCACCACCCCGCAGAGCAATCCCACAGGAGAGTCAGCAGCAGTTTTAGAGAATTTTATAATAATTAATGTAACATTGGGGAATTTAAGATAAATAAAAATTCAAGGCAAATTGGTTTCTGTAGTTGGAAACCTGGTGGAAAACTCAGAACTTGCTCATTTTGCCAACTTGCAAAGTTTTAAACACGAGACAGACTTCAGCTAATTTTAAATCATTGTAGCTAAGCTTGAGCAAATCCCTTTGGAAGAGCTTTAGAGGGAAATAAAAGGTTTTTTAAGAATTAGCAAGTTAAAATGACTTGCAGTGAAGAAATGAGTGTGGGTTCTGTAGAATAGACACAGAGAACAGATCAGGACATGTCAATGATGAATTGCACTGGACCTTTGCCTTTTCAGTCATGAGGATCTTTAAGACCCTTCCCAAGTCCAACCATTTTAGGATTCCCTGAACAGTCTCTGCTGTTATGGATGTTTTGGCTCCCCTTTGACCCCCTGAGCTTTTCCTGTGTGCCCTGAGGCAGTGCTGGGTGCTCCAGGAGACGATCAGAGTTGCTGACTGTGCCCTTTTCTGCCCTGGCAGCTGTTCATGGAGAAGGCAGAGGCTGAGGAGAAGTGGTTCCAGAGGCTGGTGGCTCTGCGCCAGGAGAGGCTGATGGGGAGCCCCGTGGCCTGACAGCCCCCAGGACATCCCAGGCCCTTCCCCACCTTGGGAACTCCACACTCTGCTCCTCTTCTTGTCTCCTAGAGGAGATTTCAGTGAGCTGGGCAGCCAGGGAGGGTTTCACCTGGAAAACCAGGAATGTCCTGCCCTGCTCCACCTGGATAACTGGGAATGTTCTCTCCTGGTTCCCCTGAATAACCAGGAGTCTTCTGTCTTGGTTCCCCTGGATAACCAGGAATGTTCTCTCCTGGTTCCCCTGAATGACCAGGAATGTCCTGTCCTGCTCCACCTGGAGAATCAAGAATGCCCTTGCCTGCTCCACCTGGGTAACTGGGAATATTCTGTCCTGGTTCCCCTGGATAACCAGGAATGTTCTCTCCTGGTTCCCCTGAATAACTGGGAATGTCCTGCCCTGCTCCACCTGGGTAACTGGGTGTGTTCTGTCCTGGTTCCCCTGACTAAGCAGAAATCTTCTCTCTTGGTTCCCTTGGATAACCAGGAATATTCTCTCCTTTTTCCCCTGGCAAACCAGGAATGTCCTCTCCTGGTTCCCCTGAATAACCAGGGATGTCCTGCCCTGGTTCTCTCCAAGCTCAGTGCTGGAGATGGGCAGGGCAGCACAGCCAGGGGCATTTCCTTTTTTTTTAGAGGGAATTCCTCAGGTGAGGAGCACCTGGCAGCCCATCAAATATCATTTTATCCCTCCCAGTGGAATATCATTTTATCCCTCCCATTGAAATATCATTTTATCCCTCCCAATGGAATATAATTTATCCCTCCCAATCCAGAAGGTTTCCCAGGGCCAGGTGGGAGCTGGGACAGTGAGGGATGTGTGGAGCCATCCCAGGCCATCCCTGTGCTCCCCTGCAGAGGATCCAGGCTCCATCCCTGCCATCCCTCCCTCCTGGGCAGGGAATCCTCTCCCTGGATGTGTTCATCCCTCTGCTCCCACTTCTCACTCTGGGGGAATGCTCCACGTTTCCTTGAGCATCTGCCACTCCTGCAGCTCCAGATGGGGAATTTGATCAGCTCATCATTTCTGGAATTACCAAATGATGGAATTACCACACACCTGCTTCTGGGCAGGGGCTGTTCCCAGCCCGTGGACTTCCCTTGGGCCAGGGGGATTTCAGATAATCAAAGTTTAGTCTGAACATCTCAATTTAGCCTGGACAAACTTCCACAAAAAGCTGCCCATCATCCATCTGAGTGCAGGAAATCAACCAAATCAAATCAATAAAGTACAAAAGTGTTTCTTCAGCAAGGCTGGGAGGAAATGGTCACATAAGGAGAGGAGAAAGCTGAGCCCCAGCTCTGGGTGTGCTCCCTGGAGCTGCCCTGCACCACCATTCCCCTGGGATTTTTGGGGTTATTCCTCCTGGTTCTCACATCTGTGGTGACAAAAAATGGAGGCTGACTCTGCAAATGGACTTTGGTTGTTTTATTTTTTGTTTTAGATCCTGGATGTAAAAAAAAAATGTGTTGAATTTGCATTCTGACATTTTTACTTCCTTTATGAAGTGTTAGTTTGACTCTATCCTGCATCAAAATAGCCCAAGACCTTGTCTGCAGGAAAAAGTGGGAAAAATTTTGTTTCCCTTGTTTCATTTCAGCATTTTTAAATGGTAATATTTGTCATTGCTGCGTTTTCTCATCACCTTTTATGTTTCTTTCATAGAAAATAAAAACTGTTTGATGCCCATGGAAGGTCCAGGTGTAAATTCCTCTTTTCACACATTGTGTTGCATAATTTTGGTGCTTTTATTGGATGTAAAATGATTCCTTTTATTTTCAGCCCTGTAGAATATTAGAAAATGTTACAATAGGCTGTAAATAGATTTAAAGTAGAGTTTGTTTGTTTATTTATTTATTGCTTATTAATCAAGATCTAAATTTGCTGGAGGAGAGTTGGGAGCAAGACCTGGGAAGAAAATGGAAATAATATTTCGATCATTTAGATAATTTAAACAAGTTAAAATCAATACATTAAATTAATAAATTTAATTAATTTAAATAATTTAAATTAATAACATTTTAAATGTTTAGATAACATTTAGGTAATTTAAATACATCAAAATCAATACATTAATTAATAAATTTAATTAATTTAAATAAGTTAAATGAATAACATTTTAAATGTTTAGATGACATTTAGGTAATTTAAAGACATTAAAATCAATACATTAAATTAATAAATTAAATTAATTTAAATAAGTTGAATGAATAAAATTTTAAATGTTTAGATAACATTTAGATAATTTAAATAACATTTAGAAAATTTAGCTGAATGGAAAATGTACTGAAATATTCCAGACACCACTGGAAACAAGGAGCAAATCAGGATAAAGTTGATTTTTATCATTCCAGAAGCAGCCCAGTGATCAGACCATCCATGAATTCCTCAGGATTGTGCACTTTTCATGGAATAACAACTTGGGTGTTGCTTCAGGGGGTTCATTGTAGGGGGATTTTTCTGGTTTCTTACCCTGCCACCCTCCCAGTCCCTCCCAGCACATCCCTGGGGGCGGTTTTTAACTGGTTCTCTTTGTTTTTGGTACATTATTTTAGGAGGATTTTGCTGCTCAGATGAAGCTGTCAAAGAAACCCCTCCTGGCCAGGATCAGATGTTGCTCCTCCTGCTCCAGTCACTCCAGCCCTGGGTGATGCCAGGGCCCCTGTGCCAGCTGTAACCCTAAACCAGCCCTCTGCACCATGGCAGTTCCCATCTGTCAGCTCACAAGGAGGGAGTTATTTTTAGTGGGATCCCTGAACTCCAGAACCCTCTGTGAGTGGGGATCAGCTGGAACCTGGAGCTGGACCCGGGGCTGGGGGGACTCCTCAGCTTCAAAGGGACACAAACCCTAAACCCACAATGAACCAGGGTTGAAAATACTCCCCTGCTGTAGTCTGGGCTCCGGGCAGCGTTGCCTGGTTGGTTTTGCCCAGGCTGGACACAGAGCAGCCCTGGCTGGGCATGGCTCAGTGCCCTGGGTCCCTCTGGAATGGCCCCACAGGGGATTCCGGGTGGCTCCTGCTCCTGGAAGGACACAGAGGAGGAGGAGGAGGGTGCTCCCAGCAGGGTGAGCTGAGCTCCCAGCCCAGCTCCCACATTCCAGGGGCTCTGCTCCCACAAAAGCTCTGGAGCTGCTGCAGGGCTGGAGCCCCTCTGGAGCCAGGCTGGGACACCTGGGGGGGCTCACCTGGACAGGAGCAGCTCCAGGAGAGCTCAGAGCCCTGGCAGGGCCTGCAGGGGCTCCAGGAGAGCTGCAGAGGGACTGGGGACAGGGATGGAGGGACAGCACACAGGGAATGGCTCCCAGTGCCAGAGGGCAGGGATGGGTGGGACATTGGGAATTGGGAATTCCTGGCTGGGATGGGATTCCCAGAGCAGCTGGGGCTGCCCCTGCATCCCTGGCAGTGCCCAAGGCCAGGCTGGATGAGCTTGGAGCACCTGGAATAGTGAGAGGTGTCCCTGCCGTGGATGGGATGAGAATTAAATGATCTTTAAGTTCCTTCCCACCCAAAGCATTCTATGCTTCCCTGATTCTGTACCAGTGAATTTAACAGTATTTTGTTATAAATTCTTGTTGTCTTATTTCAGGCCTCGTACAAATTCCTGAACTGGGCAACTGGGAGCTGAAGAGGTATTTAAATCAAATAATAATTTCCATGTTCTTACACATCTTCCTCCAGTCCTTGCTTTTATGTGACATTTACCAACAGTTCATCACCAGCTGCCTTGGCAGAAGCTGATGTCACCTGTGGACTGAAATCAGCTGTGGAACAGCACAGTCCAAAGGCCTCTCCCACTAAAAATCCATTGAAACCTCAGGAAAGTGCAGAGCAGCTCTGAGCCCACCTGGAAGGAGCAGCTGCAGGGGTGAGGACACCTCATTTCTGCCAATCCGTGGGAAATGGAAACAGGAGCTGCTGGGGATGGAGCCCTGCTGGGCTGAGCCCTCTCGGGTTTCCTTCAACCTTGCTCCTGACATTGCTGGGCACAGAATGAAGCAGGGCCCCAGGTGCTCCCATTTCTCCCAAAATAGTTGGGAAATCCTTATTTTTACTAATTCTGCTATTTCTCACTAGCTGGGTAAGCAGAGCTAAATGTTTGGAAGTTTGGGGCTGCAAGAAATGTAATTAAGAAGTAATTGTGTAACTTAAGCTGGGTGTTTCTCCAGTGAGCAGTGAAACCTCTCCTGGCTGGTGGAACTGACAATTTATCCCTGCCCTGCTGTGCCATCAGCCAGAACCTGAGCTGGGAACTCGATGTGGTGATAACTTGTACCCTCAGTTTGTCCAGGACTAATTGGAACATGGGATTAATGGGATCTGCTGAAGTAGCAGGAGGCATTTTTAGCTGCAGCCACTGAGGCAGGAGAGCCCTTTGGAACAAACACAGCATGGCCTGAACTGGCACAGGCTTTAAACAGGGACTGAAAGTGCCTTCACCTGGTGCCAGTCCCAGGAAAACCTGGATTGGGATCCCTCTGGAAAAGGGCTCCTGGAAGCCCCAAATAAATCAAGCTCCTGCTGCTCTGGTGAGATTTTTTGTTCTGTGTTTTTGTCTGATTTTCCAGCTTGAGGCCGTGGCCAAACCTGGGCTCAGTTTTGATGATGTTCACCATTAACCTGAGACACATTTTCCTGTGAAAAACCTCCAAAATCCAGCCCAAATCCAGATCTCTGCCCCTGCTGCCTCTCCAGCTTTCAGAGGAATCAGGGCTCCCCAGAGGGGCTGCTGAGGGAAGCCCCAAAACCCAGTGAGTGCTTTTCCCTCTCCTGCCCCTCTGCTGGGGCCGAGGCTGAGCAGGAATTTGTCCCTCCCTTGCAGGGGCAAATAACTCTGAGTTGTTAAGGAATAACCCTGAGATCCCACACAAGGTGTTCAAGCACCTTCAGTGGGTATTTTTGGTGACTTGGGAATGCAAACTGAGAGAGAATTCCCTGTGCTTCCAAAGGCTTTTTCCATCCCCAGTGACTGATGGATGGCACCAGAGCCCATCTGAACAAATCCTAGTTGGGATCAAATCCTGGGGTCAGGGATGGAGCTCCCACTGCTCTGGTGTTTGGGGAGAATATTTCTGTGCCTCAGTTGTCACTCTGCTAAACAAAACCAAGAGAAAATAAAGTCACAAAATTAGGGCTGATTAAAGAAATGCTGGCTCACAATGGGAAGTGAAGGCCAGGGATTCATTAAACCCAAACCTCGGGGACTCTCCACTGCAGAGATGATTTGAAAAGGAACATCCAGAACTTCCCAAAAGCCCCAAAAGCTTCTCCTGGCTCTGCTGGGAATGGGCTGGGATGGCAGTGAGGTGCCAGGCCTGGCTGGCTGTGTCACATCCAGCTCCTGGGGGACACCAAGGATCCATCCCAGCCATTCCAGCCTGGCAGTCCCTGCAGGTGTTTTGTACCCAGATTGGTGTCTTACTTTGGGGTTTGTACCAGTTCTCAGCTTCCTCAAAGGAACCCACCCCAAAGCCCATTTCCCACTTTATGGGCAGGGCGGGCTGGAATGGCCCTGGCACACCCCAAGGTCCCTCCTGCTCCCAGAGGGATCTGTGCCCCCAGCACTGTTCATTAGCCCATCCCTAATTGCCAATTCCCATCAGTGTGGGTGAGGGAGCTGGGCTATAAAAGGGACACCATCAGCAGCCTGCACGAGCTGCTGACAGCTCTATTTATAACCCAACCCGGGTCCCAAAATGTGTTTCTTCCCCTTTTTTGGTGCTGCAAGTTCAGGGTTAGGAGTTCCTGCAGGCAGGAGTGACTCCTTTTATCAGCTGCAGGCACACAAGGGCAGTTTTTTAGGGATATTTCCTAATAATGCACAAAGAGAGGACATGGGGAGGTTTTCTGTCACAAGTTGTTGGGTGGGGAATGGAAAAGATTGGAATAATAGTAAAAGAAATTGATTATTTTTCTGTAGAAAGGAGTAAAAGAAATTGATTTTTTTTTTCTGTAGAAAGGAGGAATTGTCTTTCCCTGGCTTGCATCTTCTATAAAATAGGGTTCAACTTATCCAAGTAGGCTGACAGCATAGTCCTGAACAGGTATTTTATATTTCATCAGAACAAAACCACCCCTGGTCAACACTTGGCTCTGATTGCTCCATTTCCCTCATTAGGGTAATTAATTACCCAGCTTTTAAACCTTGTCAGACCCAGCATCTTCAGAGGAGATTCACAGGATTCACATTGGATTTCAGCAAAAAAAATTTGCTGATAATGAGCTAAGGAGAATTAATTCTTTCTTTCCTCTTGGTTTCTTCTCTGTGTGTACAAACCGGGTATTTCCTTTGAAATTTGCTGGGTAATTTGCATCTGTATTTCTGTTTTAAAGAAGGGAACCCTGTCTATTAGTTCTAATAGTGAATGAATTCCAGTGTGGCCAGCAGTGTGTGTGCAGCCTCAGGGAGGGCTCTGGCTCCAGCTCTCCCAGCCCAGTCTGGCACTTTTCCCACTCAAACACATCTGCAGAAATGCAATTTTCACCTCCAAGTGTTAAAGCTGCTTCAAAATAATCCTTTGGATTATTAGAGGAGTTAGAGTGGATGATTTCCCAGAAAGGCAGAAAAATTCCCTGGGAATATTTCAGCAGTTCACCAAGTGTTTCCCACAGATTTTAGTGTGTTTTATATAAAAAGTTGATCACAATCAGAGTCTTTTTGGGCATCACCAGAACTGATTTTTACTCTGGAGGCAACAGAAAACACAAACCCAGACTGATGGGAGGGAAACCTCTCAGCATGAGGAGTGAAGAGGAACTCAGGGCTTGGAAGGAAATGTTTGGGGCAGGAACTAAAGAGGGATCTTTGGAATGGAGAGAGAACAAGGGAATTACAAATACCAACAAACATCAATATGGCAAAATGACCTTTTGTTCTGGCTGAAAGTGCTCAAGGAAGCTCTGAAGTCTGGAGCAGATTTAAATAGTCCTATCACCAAAATGAATAAGAATTAAGAAGGTAAATTAATTCCTAAGGGAAATCACTGTAGATCTCATTAGCTCAGGAACAAGATACCTTAAAACTTTTAATTAAAGATAATATTTACTGCAAATGAATAAGAGTTGGCAGGTTTCAGCAGAAACCATAATCTCATTTATGCAAAGTTTTCTTCCATTAGGGCAGACATCATTAATCTCATTGGAGATGCCCTCCAGCCTGGCAGAGCTGCAGCACAAGCAGCTCCTCACAGAACTCTTTTAATCTGCACAAAGGAGCTGCAGCTGCAGCAGCCCCAGAGCTGGAGAAGGGCTGGGCAATTAAAGAGATCCCTGTGCAAACACAGCACCCCATAATGAGCTCCTTCCTACAGCTGCAAAGGGATCAGCTCTGCAGCTTCATCCCCCAAATCCTGCACAGGATCCTGGAAAATGGGGAATTAACAACCTCTGCATCCTCATCCTGGGATTCCTGCACAGGATCCAGGAAAATGGGGAATTAACAACCTCTGCAGTTTCATCTCTGGGTTCCTTACAGGATCCAGGGCTGGAGCTGCTCTGGCTGGCAGAGATTCCATCCCTGGGAGTCAGAGTGGGCACAAGATGAACCAGGGGAGTGTGGGGGATGTGGAGGGCTGGGAACAGCTGTGGGACAGTTCCACATCCCTGTCCCAGGGGGAGAAATAATTTATTTTTACAGGGCTGAGTTGAGGGAGTCGTGGAATGGTTTGGGTTGGGTTGGGCAGGGACACCTCCCACTGCCCCAGGTGCTCCAGCCCCAGGGTCCAGCCTGGCCTTGGATCCAGGGGCAGCCCCAGCTGCTCTGGGAATCCCATCCCAGATGTTCCCATCCCACCCTCCAGGGAACAATTCCTGCCCAAAATCCCACCCAAGCCTGCCCCTGGCAGTGGGAGTTCATTCCCTGTGTCCTGTCCCTCCTCAGATTCCCTACAGGAAACATGCCTGTTTGGGATGACCATTGGGATTAGAGGAGCCTGGAGTGTTTCCGTGCTGTCAGGAGAGCAGATCCTTGTTCCAACAGGATCCATCTATGCAGGGACATCAGAGGGGAACGAACTGAGGCTGCAGCACTGCTGCAGACCACAGCAACCAGGTGATCCTGCTGGAATTCCCCCAGATCCCAGGGTTTGGGATTCACTCCAGGCTGGGGAGTGACTGGTGGCAGGGAATGCTGCAGGGACAGGGTCACCCTGATGCCTTCAGCTTTTATATTTCTCATTTTCTGCACTGCATTCTCACAGTGTGTAACTCTGAACCCCACACACAGTGCCAGCAGCTCTCCTCCCAGCTCAGGCACACAGAACAATCCCTGTCCAGCCCAGAACCAAGGACACCAAGGCTGCAGCTTCAGCCCAAGCAGTGCAAAAATGGAGGAGAGAAACTGGGAGGGTGGGACTGCACAGCCTGAGCTGGAATTGGACAATGAACCCAATGTGGAAATGGACCAAAACTTGTAGAAGTGTGAGAACTTGTGACTTGGGGTCCATCTTGTGTGTAGCCCTGGCCAGGCTCTTGCACTGCCCAGGGTGTGTCCTGTAAAGGCCTTTTGACAAATCCCTGCTTTATTCCTTTATCATTTCCAGCCTCTGTTCCAGGTGGCCTTTGAGGGCATCAAGCCCAGGTGAGCTCTGGGGATGAGAGAGCAGCAAATAAAGCAGCTCAGCAGCAAAGAAACCAGCTCAGGGAGCAGCTCTGCCTTTGCTGGGCTTCTCAGGACATCTCCTGCCAGTGGGGATGGGTTTTACTGCTCTCACACGGAACTCAGCTTTGTTTGAAGCCACACACAGAATATTACAAATAGTTTAGTAACCTCAACCTCTGCACTGCAGTTACTCAAAGATTATTTAAAACTGCTCTGAAGGTAAAGTTTCTTTACACTAAAAATGCCACAAGCAGCGTCTTTAGCATAGTGATTAAATAATTTACAGTGGTCATTTATTAATTACTTGTCAATATTCTGATTAGCAGGGCATCCCGCTGGATCCCTGCAATAGCTGCTCTGGGTCCCTCACCGCAGCCTCTCGCTCCGTCCCCCGTCCCGCAGTTTCCAGCCGTCAGGAGGAGCCCGCAGCTTTATTTTACTGCCATCTACTGGAAAAAAAGGAATTTTTTCTCAAATCGCCGAGGAGCGGGACGCGGCGCAGCCGCGCTGGGGCCGGGCCTGTCCCCGCCTGACACTCCCCGGGACCGGGGGCAGCCGCTGGCAGAGGGGGGCTGCGGGAGGGGCTGTGATCCCCGCATTTCCCGCATTTCCCGCATTTCCCGCATTTCCCGAATTTTGGAAATTTCCGGAACTTTCCCCGTTCCCTCAGCCCCTCTGGAGCGGAGGCCCCGCGGTCGCCATGGCAACGGGGGCGCGCGGTGGAGCCCCGCCCCTCGCTGCGGACCGGCCAATGGGAGCAGCCGGGGGAGGTCACGCGCGCCGGAGGGGCGGGGCGGAGCGGCGCGGTGAGGAGGGGCCGCGCGGGGCCGGGGGCGCGCAGAGCGCAGCGGCCGCCGCCATGTTCGGGGGGCTCGGGAGGTGCTTCGAGGATGATCCCTTCTTCAGGTGAGGGGCGGCCGGCTGCGGGGCACGGCGGTGAGGCGGCGGGAGAGCGGGCTGGGGCGGCGGTGGGCTCCGACGGGCCGGTCCGGGGCTGGAAACGGGCAGGCGGGGTGGGTGTGTGGGACCGACTGTGGGCTGAGGCAGCTCCGGGGGTCGGTGCTGATTAAAGGGGTCGGGGCAGGGGGAAGGACCGGGACCGGGGCACATTAGAGAGATCGGTGCAGGTGTCAGGAGCTGGGCGGATTAAAAGGGTCAGTGCTGGTGGAAGGACCGGGATCGGGGTGGGTTCAAGGGTCCGGGGCGGGTTAAAGGGGTTAATGCCGCTGTCGGGGCCGTTTCACCGCCCGTGTGTCCCGGCCGGTACCGCCCGTGCCCCCCAGAGCCAAGCGGGGGTTAAACGTCCTCAGCGAGCTTCCACAGCGGAGAGTTGGCTTTGCCTCCCCTCTCAGCAGGGAAGGGTTTAATCCCCATTTCTCACAGAGGAGATCTTCGCCTCCTTGCTGGAGATCCTGGAGTTTGTTTGCTCTTCAGGTTCCCAAGTACAGGTTGCGAGCGGCGCAGCTCATCCGGCTTTATGTGCGTGTTTAATTAATGGCTCAGCCGCAGGCGGCCTCTGAACTCCTCTCGGTGCCAGCCCTGCTTAGAGCACCGGCTGTCCTTCAATTCAAACTTTGCCGACGCGCGTGTGAGAGCACTGATGGCAAATTGTCTCCTTGTGCTCGTTTCCCGAGGGCACGGTGCTGCTTTACCCCAGCAGATTGAGTTTTGTTCTTACCCCGTGTGAGGCACGGGCAGTTCGGAGAAGCCGTGGTGCCACATCCCTGGAGCTGTCCGAGGTTGGGTGGGTTCGGAGCAGCCTGGGGTGCTGGAAGGTGTCCCTGCCCATGCAGGGGGTGGGACAGGACCATCTTTGAGGTCCTTTCCAACCCAAAACATTCTGAGGTTCTGTTTCCATACCGTGAGCACAGTGGTGGCTCCTGTCTGCGAACTCAAGTCTGAGCCCGGTTTATTCCATGTGGGAATCTTCTTTTGCCACTGGAATCTAAATATAAATAGTGAGTGATGCAGGTGCTTCTCCCCTCAGCCAGAGCTGCTGAATTACCTGCTCTGGCCCCGTTTCATGTCTTTGGTCAGAAACTGTGATTTGTAGTGCATGGAAATGGGATCAGAGCATGCTGAGGAGCCTCAATAATAATTTTAAATCTTTGAAAAAACTCTCAGGAATTTAATTAGCAGCCGAGATAAGGGGTGGGTGAGGAAGGAGCAGCAGGCCCTGTGATGTGGTTTGTTGTCTGCATCTCCTGGTTACTGGCAGCTCTGCTGGGGCTGCTTAAAGGAGAATCTCCTGCTGAGCTACAGCACATTCCAGGAGAATTCCCAAAGCTGTGCCACACACGTTGGCACTCTTGGTTTCTAGGAATATTCCTGCTGTTATAACAACTTGTGAGTTCTGTGCAGGAAACTTCCCTACGCAATCCTCTGCATTAAATTAAAGCTATAATAGAAATTATGTCTTGTTTGAAATAACAATTGCTTATTTATTAATTTATTCCTTGTTATTGTAGCCACAAGGATTGCAGGAGGTGGAGGCAGGGAGTGTGTGTGAAAGACGAGCTGGAAATCGAGACTTGATTTTCTCAGCACTGTCCTGTCAGTCTGCTTTGCATAGAGTGGAGGAAATGAGCTGATTACCTCAGATAAGATTAGCTCCAAAATAGAGTCATAATGGGCTCCAGCTGCCTCATAAGGAGAGATTTGGTGCTGGACTGGAAATAGTGCCTGGGCTGGAGCCCCTGTGCAGCAGCTGTCCCGGGGAAGCGGCAGTCACTCACTCACTCACTCACTCACTCACTCACTCACTCACTCACTCACTCACCCGCAGGTGCAGGGCCGGGCTGGGCTCATCCCTGACTCCCTGCCCAGCTGCAGGGGCTGTGTTTGCCCTGCCAGCTGCACACTCTGCATTTGATTCTCTTTAGTTTGTTGTGCCAGGTGTTCTCTCCAGGGGGAATCTGCAGCTGCAGCCTTACATAACTTCATGAGTGGGGGAAAAATCTAATATTTCCATCTAATAGCTAATAAAAAGAAACACATCTAATACCAAGTACAGTTTACAGAAGTAATAAGTGGGGTTTATTGTTCTAGGAGTGATTTTTCATGCACTGAAGTGAGCATTAATGTTACACTTCATGTTTAATGTCAGGTGAGGGTCAGGTTAATACATATTAGACAAAATTCTGTTACTGCAGAGTGCTGGAGCAATAAATGTATAAATTGTTTGTCTCCGTGCAGAATTTAATTCTAAAGATAATTTAGTGTTTAACACGTGAAGGGCACAGATGTGCTGTGCAAAGCCCTGTGAGCCCCTCGCTTTCTCCTCATCACTTCTATGCTATAACAAAAATCTCAGCCTTCTCATCAAAAGTATCTTCTCCCCCTCAAAAAAGGTCGTATTTAAGTCAATAATTGTTAAATTAGAGTGTCCCACACCTGCTGTCATCCCATAAAATCTGTGCTTGGAGCAAGGATGTTCAGTTCCTGCAGGTCCCCTGCAGAGACTGTGCCTTGTTCAGTACATCTGTGTCTGTCAGGGTGAGCTGCTCCTCTTGCAATTCTGGCTTGAGTTTCACTCATTGGAACCACCAGGGTTTAATTCCTTGGAAACTTTGTCTTCCACATGGATTTTCTGTTCCCTTTCCATTGGTTTTACCCTACTCGTACCAAAATTGGAGTGTTTCTTTTGAAGCTTGATAGCATTTTTTCTTTTTATTAATTACTCCCTAAAATTTGGAATTGAGGGCCTTTCCTCGTGTTCCTGAGCCTGCCATTCCTGAGTTTGTGTCTGATTTCCCTGTCCCTGGTAGCAGGGAGCTCTCTGTGTGTGATAACCCAGCCTCTCTGGGGTTTGGGATCTGCTGGAATGGTGCACATCCCGAGGTGCTGCTGGTGTGGTTCCTGCCCTTGGCTCATGCCAGAGCTTTTTCCATCTGTTCTTCATCCTGGGCTGGGTGAGCTCCTTATCAGCCAGGGCTGGGAGCAGAGCAGGGGCTGCTCCATGGCATCACTAAAACACTTTCTGGGCTGGGTTTGAGTCTGGGTGTAGCTTAAAGGGATATTTTTGTGTTTAAAAAAATCCTGTTTCAAAATTAATCCAACCTCACGTTTGTCTTTTTCACTTGAAAGGGAAAAGAATAAACATAAAGTGTGACTTTGGCACAGGATCAAAGCAGCCACGTGATGTGGGAGCTGCTGTTTGTGGGGCTGGAGATAAGGGTGGGAGCAGCAAGGCTGGGCAGGAGATAAGAGGTCAGGAGCAGCCTGGGACCTTTCCCTCTGGGGTGTCCCAGGAAAGGCTCTGCTGCCCTGTGGTGTGGGGAGTGCAGGAATTGAGGGGAAGGAGGGTGAGCTGTGTTAAACCTGAATAACCACACCTGGGAATGACTGCTCATGGTAATAAAGGGTTTTCAGTGGGGTAGCAAGGAGGAAGGGAAGCAGGGTCATGTGTGTGGGAAGTGTGTCCATTTTTGTGTGTGGGAATTGTGTCCATTTGTGTGTGTGGGAATTGTGTCCATTTGTGTGTGTGGGAAGTGTGTCCATTTGTGTGTGGGAATTGTGTCCATTTGTGTGTGGGGGAATTGTGTCCATTTTTGTGTGTGGGAATTGTGTCCATTTTTGTGTGTGGGAATTGTGTCCATTTGCAGCCTGGCCCTCAGGCAGCAGCACTGCCCATACCCTGCACTTCAGAAAAATCCCTGCTCTGCTCCTCTTTTGGCCTTAATTAGGAATATCAGGGCTTGACCAGCTTGGAGAGTTGGGGAAGTTGAGCAAGGTTTTCCTTGCAAGCCAAGCTTTGTGAGTACTGGTGGAGTTCTGCACCAGTGGAGGAGGGGAAAATAAGAGGGAAACAAAAAGCCAGTGAGAATCTTCCTAAGCACAGGAAAGGGGTGTGGGAACAGGATTTGTGGAGAGGGAAGGCACAGGTGCAGCAGTGGGTGACTGTAGATGGAACTGGCCTGAATTTAGAGGATAATGGTTATTTTTAAGCATTTTAAGGTATTTTAAGTGGGACAGGGAGAAGGAAATTTGGGAACTGGAAATATGGTTTATTTATATAATAATACCTGCCAGTTTATGGTTCTGGCAGGTATTAAACACGGGCTGGAGTGAAAGGTGCAAGGATGGATATTTCTGGAGAGGATGAGGAAGAGGAATAGGGACAGCCAGGAGGGCAGTGAGGGCAGCTGAGACGAAATAGATCTCAAACACCCAACCTTAGAGATGGGAAGGGAAGAGAAAATCAGAGTTTGTTAGGAACGGGAGATTGCCCATTTGAGTCCTATTAAAGTAATAAAAATTGGATAAAGAACGTTATGGAATATTCAAAAGCAGAGTTTGGGCTATCCTGGAGCCATGGTCCATGAGCTGCAATAACGCGGTGCTCTCTGGCGTGCAGGGATCCCTTTGCTGCCCACCATGAGCACATGAGGCGGGCGATGAGGAACTTCTCCGAGCCTTTTGGGCGGGATCCGCTCCTGAGCCTCCCGGAGGGAGGGGAGAGACCGGCGGGGAGGAGAGCGGGCGGCAGAGCCCAGCAGGACTCGCAGGTGGCCACCAGGGGCCCCCGCAGGGTAAGTGCTGTCCTGGACTCTGCTCTGGAACGGGCATTCCTGGGGAGCAGCCCTGGCACTGCCCCTGAACGGGCATTGCCTGGGACACAGCCCTGGTACTGCCCCTGGAATGGGCATTCCTGGGGAGCAGCCCTGGCACTGCCCCTGGAACGGGCACTGCCTGGGGAACAGCCCTGGCACTGCCCCTGAACGGGCATTGCCTGGGACACAGCCCTGGCACTGCCCCCTGAACAGGCATTGCCTGGGACACAGCCCTGGCACTGCCCCCTGAACGGGCACTGCCTGGGGAACAGCCCTGGCACTGCCCCTGAACAGGCATTCCTGGGGAACAGCCCTGGCACTGCCCCCTGAACGGGCATTGCCTGGGACACAGCCCTGGCACTGCCCCTGGAATGGGCATTGCCTGGGACACAGCCCTGGCACTGCCCCTGAACAGGCATTCCTGGGGAACAGCCCTGGCACTGCCCCCTGAACGGGCATTGCCTGGGGAACAGCCCTGGCACTGCCCCGGTGCCTCCTTGAGCTCTTCCATCGCTCAGGAAATGGAAAGGTTCCTCTGGTGCCTCCCTCACGGCACATCCCTTATCTGGGGTCACTGATCACTGAAGAGACATTTAATGAACAAACTGACTGCTTACCCAGTGCTTGCTTTCCTAAATGCAATACATGAAATGTTTCTGTTCGAGAAAGGCACTACAAGTGTCCCACGTGTTCTCTACATGTATTTCCTTTCCATGTTAACTTAAAAAGGTGCCTGGTTGTGGCTGCCCTGCCCCTGGAAGTGCTCAAGGCCAGGTTGTTTCCAGGCCCAGCCCATTCCATTAATCCATGACATTTGTGCATTTCAGTCCCTTGTGTGCAGCTGTTTCAGTTTGATTTCCACAAGCCTGGGTTTCACCACCTCAGGGGGTGGATATTCCATCCCCTGTTTCAGCTTTGCAGTTGGGAGTAGACACTTCATGCTCTGAATTTGGGCTATTGTTGATATTCTCTCAGATACAAACCCCTAAGAATTAAAGCTCGGGGAAATTGGTGTGGGATTCAGTATTTCTGTGTGTTACCAAGTGAAACTGATGGTGTGTGTTTAATTGAAGTGTTTTTTCAGCTCTGGCCATGCAGGATCACCATATCTAGCCCTTATCTAGAGCTGTATTTATAGAGGATGGACGCTGGGAGCTGGTTCCTTTCCCTGCAGGTTCTCAGCAGCTCCCTCCCTGTTCCTTTCCTGCTTCCCCCTGGATTTCCAGAGGCTGCTGAGGAAAGGCAGGTGACAGGGGCTGGAGGCCAGGCCAGAGCTGGAGCTGAGCCCATCACCTGCAGCTCCAGAGGGGCTGGCACATTCCTCCCCTGCTCATCCAGTTCCTGGCAAATATAGAAACTGCATCTGATTAGGGCATCATCATCCTCCCTCTGCTGATCCTGAGCCCTTGGATCAGGGGTGCCCAAAGGCAGATCAGAGCTTTTCCTTTGGAGACAGACCCTGTCAGAGCTCAGGGTTGTGTCCCTGTTGTGCAGTGAGGGGCACAGGTGAGCCCCAAACCCTTTGTCTGTGCCTGCAGCACAGTGACAGCTCCAGGAGCTCTGTGGTGAAAGAATTCCAGAGCTCCCAACCCTTCCCAGGCCCCTCTGATGTTCCTCTGTTCACTGCAGAGCTGTCAGATGTCACACCACACTCTGCACTGGTTGCCTTGCCTCGAGATCTCAAACTGCTGCTCCACCAAGGACTGAGACCTTTAAAATTACATTTTTATATAGGAAAAGGTGGAGCTTTGCTGCCATGTCAAAATACACTTCATTCGAATTACTGACACTAATTAGTAGTGTTGTAATTCTGTGTTTAATTAAATTGCAGCAGGCCTAAAACTGCTTTAAAAAGAACCAAATCAGTTGGGACAACTCAAGGAGTGCCACTGTAGGATTCTAATTTAAAACTGCTTTTCCTTTCTCCAGCAGGCTCAGTTTTTAGGGAAGGAGGAATGAGCTAAAACATATTAAGAGATGCTGTTAATTGGGTTTTTGGGAGGTCTGATTATCCTGTATATAAGGCAAATGTTTAACAGCTTTTAGTGGCTCTGTTATAAAACAGAGTTTATAAGCTTTGTATGCCTAATAACTCTTACTGATGAGGAATTGATATATAGGGGAAAAAAATATATTATTATTTACAGCTGTGCCTAATCTGACAGAAACCTGAAGAGTTCCTAAAGCTATTCCAGAGCTGGAGAATTCCTTTTTTTCCATTAAAGTTCCTGCCAGGGGTTGGGTCCTTCTGGCCCCCCGAGTGTCTGCAGCCCTTGTCTGATTCTCCAGTCTGGCTTTCCTGCAAACACCCCTGTGCTTCCCAGGATCGCCCTGCCGTGCAGGAGTCCTCAATATCTGTGGGATAATTTGTTGATTTGCTGATTTGAATCAGCTTTCAGTGCTGCCTGACTGGAATGGAGCATTGCAGGGTGGGGCCTGAAGTGTGGAATCAGCACCAAGGTTCTTGTGGGGTTCAGATGTTTGCCAACCTCCAAGTGCTTTTCACACGCTCTTATCAATACTTGTTAGATGTGGTGGCAGTTATCATTTTCTTATATCATCAGTATAAATATATTATTTCTGCATACCTAGGGATTAATTAATTCATTACCAAGGCCCTCCTGGGTGATTTTGATTAGATGTGAAATGTTTCATGTAATCTGCTGCATATGAAAATCATTTCTGCTGTTCCTGATAATGATTCCAGATGTTGCTCCTTTTTTTCCAGGCCACCAGCTTCTCCCTCATGCCCTTTGCAGGTTTTGGGAGAGGGGTTAGTATCCCTGGAGTAGCTCCTGTGTAAGCTGTGTGTAACCAAAGCATGGCAGAGGCTGAGCTCTGCGCTTGCATCCTGCTTTTGGTGCTGTTTGCAGTTTGGGAATAAGAAAATCCAGGGAAATGAATCCTTCCTGGGGCACTGAGCTGTGGATATGGATGGGATAACCCCTGGGAAGCTGCAAACCTTGAGTGCTGCTGGAGCAGCCTTTGTGGGGTGGCACAAACCACTGCTCCCAGCAGGGCAGGGCAGCCCCTGCAGGTGGGCTTGGGGTTTTCTGCAATGTCCTGCTCAATATCCATCACCTGCCCAGAGCATTCCAATTCCTTGTACTTAAATAAGTTGAAAATTTTCTGTCCTTTAATTTTACTTCATTTTGAGCTTCAGTGTTGCAAAATGAAAGCTGCATTTAAATACATAACTCTGGAAATGAATTAATTGAAATTTAAACCCTGAAGAGTCATGCAGGACTTTCAGAGCAGAAGCTGGTGAGGTTTATGAACACATTTGTGAAATAATTGGATACTTGAATATCCAATGAACATTTTTGTTAAATAAACTCATTTTGTGGCCAGCTTGACATCTGAGTAACAAATCTTCCACTTTCATCTTCCCAATATTCCCATCTTAATCCAACTCCCTTAATTTCCTTTTGAAAAGGTGCATTTTGGCTTGTCTGTGTGTGAAGTGCGTTCTGAAAAGCTGTTTGAGATAAAATGCATGTGAAAAGCAGCTCCAGGACTGGAGAGCTGAGACTGTGTTAACTGGAGTCTTTTTTTTTTTTTTCCTTTTTCTAGTGGGATGCAGATTTTATGGATCCATTTTCTGCAATGGACAGGATGATGTCAAACATGAGGAACAACATGCTGGAAATGCACAGGAAATTCGTGAGTTCTTTAGAAAATAATTCTGGAATTTATTGCACTGGAGAGTGCCAGTTATTGCAAATATTCCTCAGAAAATAATGCCATGAAAAATGGGATTACTCTCAAGGAGATAGTAAGAATTAAAGGGGTTTTTGCCCAGATTATATAGTGTTTATAGTTTTTCTTTATTCTTTGAAGATAAAACTGCAGTTGAATGTGGTGCCAGGAGGGTTAATTTTGTGCAGGGATATTCTCCATAATAAAATAATAAGGAATAGCTCTTAGCCACAGTGTTAAGTTCCAGCAGTGAGCCTGCCTTGCTTTGTAGGATGACCTGTCCATCCAGCCCGAGGGACACAGCTTCAGCTCCTCCTCCATGGTGACCTATTCCAGAGTGGGGGATGAGCCTCCCAAGGTGTTCCAGGCCACGAGCCAGACGCGCACGGCTCCGGGAGGGGTGAGTGCTGCAGGGGCTGGGCACCGACCACAGCAGGGCCTGCAGCTGCTTTCCCTGCACACACTTACTCCTGGGCTTTACAGAACCCTGCCTGCCATCACTGAGCTTGGCTTGAGTCCAGTCTGTGCCCAGTCCCCACCTGGTCACTGAGTGCCACCTCAGGGATGGGCACCCCAAACCTCCCTGGGAGCCCCTTGCAGTGTTTATTCAGCCTTTCCCTGGGGAAATTCCTGCTGGTGTCCACCCTGAGCCTGCCCTGGCTCAGCCTGGGGCTGTTCCCTCTCCTCCTGTCCCTGTTCCCTAAGCACAGCCTGACCCCCCTCGACTGCACAAAGAAGATTTAGGGATTGAGGAAAACACAGGGCTCTCCAACCCTGCTCTGTATTAAAGGCCTGATTTCCTCCCTGTAATTTTGTGCTTTAAGTACACCCTAAAATAAATTACAGACTCATCCAAGGCTGGGAAAGCAGAGCACAGAGCAGCAATTTTCCAGTGCCCTTCTCTTTGCTGTAATGAATCCTTTTCCTGTCCACTTGAACTCCAGTAGAGGCACTGATTTGTGCAAGCCCTGCCTTGCAAGCACCCCTTTGGGCAGACACTTACATAACCCTGGGCTGCAGCTCCCTTGCAGCTGTTGTGTCTAATCCTGCTGGGAACTGGGGTGGGAATGTGAGCCTGGCCTGGGCTGTGAAAGCCTAGACAGGATCCCTAAAGGCTGTGGGCAGGATTGGCTGGGAATGTCCCAGCTCCAGCACAGCCCTTATCACAAGGCTGCTAATAATAGCCCAGCACACTGATAAGGGCCAGCCTGCCCTCCAGGCCAGCCAGCGCCACAGCCCAGTAACTGCTTGGGAATTTTGGCATCGGGTGTTGCTCTTGTGTTGCCAAGGAGAACGTTGGAACCTTGGCTCTGAGGCATTTTTAAACTGAGGGGTTTTCCCCAATAATTAATACCCAGTTTAAAAACTTGAGGTGTGTTTCATCTTCCTCTCTGGTGGCTGAAGGAAAAGAGGCTTGATTTGTGTTTTGTTGGTGTGTTCACAGCCAACACGGGAAATGAGAGAATTGGAAAAGCCTGGAAAACTTGACTTTGGTAAAGGAAAGATAACAAATTATTGGGGGAGGATTTAAAGGATTTAACCCTTTGCATGGGCCTGGAGTGGCAGGACAAGTGGGAATGACTTCCCACTGCAGAGAGCAGGGTTGGATGGGATATTGGAAGGGAATTCTTCCAGGGAAGCTGTGGCTGCCCCTGCATCCCTGGCAGTGCTCAAGGCCAGGCTGGACATTGGGGACAGTGGGAGGTGTCCCTGCCATGGCAGGGGTGGCACCCAAACCATCCTGGGATTCTGTGAACTCCTTTTACCTCATTTTTAATTGGAAGGACACTCAGTTGCCCCCCTTTTTTTTTTTTTTAACAGGTTAAAGAAACAAGAAAAGCACTGAAGGATTCTGAAAGTGGCCTGGAGAAAATCTCTGTTGGTCACCACATCCACGACCGGGCTCATGTCATCAGAAGATCCAAGAACACCAAGACTGGGGATGAGGAGATGAACCAAGAATTCATCAACCTGGATGAATGTAGGTCTTTTTAGGCAGTTAATGAGCTTTACAGTGTTTCACTCTCTGATTTGGAAGTTCCAGCTTGAGATATCCTAAAAGGCACCTTTAAATCCAAATTCTCTTTTACATATCCCCAAAAACAGTTGCAGGCCATGTGGAGAATTGTGGGCTACAAAGTTTACAATCGCTACCCAAACCCCCTAATAGTCATTAATTTTTTTCCCCTCTTTATTAACATTTGAAATGAATGTGTCTGTTTTCCAGCTGAGGCTGGCACCTTTGATGAGGAGTGGCAGAGGGAGATCATGAAGTTCAGGCCTTGCCGAAGCAGAGCAGCAGTGCAGGGTTCAAGATCCAGGAGTGCCCATTACAGCCCCAGGGAAGGTGGCTCGAGAAGGTAAAAACTGTTCCCTGCTGTCCTGCAGGGTAAGGGGGCTCCAGCAGCAGCAGGAAAATCCAGTTCTGGAGCCATGTGCCAAGGGAACTGCAGGTGTTATTCCTCCTGTTCTCGTGGAGATTGTGACCGTTGTTGTTCTTTTTGCAGAGAGAAGCCCCTGGGAGCTCCAGGATCCAGGGTGCCCAGGGATTCCTTGGAGGCTCTCAGTGTGAAAGGAACTCCTGCCCCCCTGAAGGGCTCCAGGAATTAACTGTCCCCATTCCCTGGGGACAGAGGTTCCCTGGAGCAGATGAATGGTGCTCAGTGCTCGCATCCATAAAAATACACCTCGATTTGTGACCAATCTCTGCTCTGTGTTGTGCCTTTGCTCCTCCTGCTTCTCAGTGTCCTCAGACCTCAGTGAATTCCAGCCCAGCAACTTTCTGCCTAAAAGCACTTTATGGAACATCTCTAAGCCTGGTGAAACCAGCTTGGATTTGCAGAGCTCTTCTGCTCCAGCTGCACCAATCTCAGGCTTTACTAAGCCTGGTACTGCAGCTCCTCCTTCCCACTCTGAGTTGCACAGAAAGCAAATGTCCTTTATTTTAGGTTGCTGAAATAATTACTGATTTTATAGGTTAATTAATAGAACTTGAATACACTCTAAAGCACTACTTTAAAATCATGTGATAAATTGTTACAGAACCCCCACATTCACTGTGGTGTAACATAAAATGAGAGGAAATACTGAAATATGACAATACTTTACATGTATCAGGGTTTTTATGTTAATAAGCTGTGCTTGCACCTCATTTCCTGTGCCTGATCTGTCAACTTTGTATTCCTGATCCTTTGTTTCTGTGGAGTTAGCCCATCATTTTCCATTTTGAGGATTGTCTGTAGTATTTCATTACTTTAATTATACTGTAGTAATATCAGTGTCCTGAGGTCAGCTGGAAATAGGAATTACTCATGGGAAAAATACATGGGAGAAATGAGCTTAACTGGAATGATTTCACCATTTCTTGTGTTGTGAAGAGCCCTGGATACAGGAACCCCTCTCCTTTCTGTGTTCTTTGTGTTTTACTGAGGGTAGAATGACCCTAAATCTACATTTGATAGTTTAGGAGAGCCAGCAGTGCCTGAGAGCAGGAAAATCCTGGGATTCCAGGTGTTCAGTCCCTGTATTGTTCTACCATGCAGAATTATCCCTGTGGTGTAGCAGAAAGAATTTCTGTAAATTAAATAATATAAATTAATAACACTAAAGCTTTATATAAATTCAAGGCTCCATTATAATGTAGCCTTTAAAAGTACTGTTTGTATGATAAAATAGAATTTAGTAAGTTAAGAGTAATATTTGCTTGGCCAAAAAGCCTCTAAATCATATTTTATCTTCCTGCTTAAGGTTATTTAATTTTAATTAATTAATGTTTATTAATGTGCAAACCCAATCAGCAGCACTTCTGTTGAGCTCTGAGAAGGGAAGGACAATTATTTGCTTGTGGTCTTTTCCTGAATTAGAGAAGTATCAGTGGCAATAAGTTGATGTGATCAATGTTAATGGCAATAATTGAACCCTTTAATGAGCAGTGGGGATTGGGGGGGGGTTGGACACCCCTTAAAGTCAGGGACTCGTTTTCCATCCACTGGAGACAACGTGGATTCTGCAATTAATTTATGAGATAGTAATTAACAGCAACAATCTTGGAGAGCTGCTGCTGTTAAATTGAAAATTCACCTGCTAACTCGGATTTTTGTGTGAAATAAAACAAGCACATCCTGGGTTTGAAGTGACAGTGGGAAGAGGTGAATGTTCCCTCCAGATCCCTTTGCTACATCAAGACTGTTCTCCAATGTAAGGCACAAGTTGTGCTCTGTAAAATCATCTGAAAATGCAACTCTTTAATAAAGTTATTTATTATTTATGAGGTTTGTTGGTTTATTCTACACGCAGAGGGATTTGTGCATCACTTAGTTTGGGCTGCTTTGAAACAGTTCAGTGAAGGAAAGCTGGGCTCTGGGCAGTGTCCCTGCCCATGGGGGGATGGAATGGGATGGGATTTAGCAGAACCAGTCCCGGATTCTCTGGAAATCCCTCTGTTTCCAGAGGTGAGAATGCGTTTTCCACAAAAATAAAAGCTTGATGGAACCAGAGTAGGGAGAGGGCCTCTTTCAGTTTCAGAGCAGCTCCTGGAACCTCAGCAGGCATGAAGAGCAGCTTCCGGGGAGTAATTTTGTATCGAGAGTAAATTTTAACAGCGTGTAACAAACGGGTCCCAGTGCCCCATCCCAGCCTCGTGTTCCCCTTTCCAGGCACTTCAGCCCCCCGGGCCAGGGAGCGCCGCTCTCCAGCTGTTTTTAATTCCTGCTAATTCCCAAACTCCCGGGCTGTGACCCCGCCGCCGGTGCGGGCTCCGTCCCGCTCCATGGTTCGGCTGAAATCCGCCCCTTTCAGGCCGCACTCGGAGAATTCCGCACACCGGGACTCCACGGCTGGTTCAGGATGGCTCCCGGGAAGGGACCAGCCCGAGGGCGCTCCGGGATGGGCTCGGGGCGAGCCTCCCTTCTCCGTTCCCCCCTCAGGGCTCCCGCCCGGTGCCGCTCCCTGAGGGGCCCGTGAGGGGCCGGGGGAACACGGAGAGCCTCCCCTCTCCATTGCGCCCCTGGGGCTCCATCATGGTGCCGCTCCCTAAGGGGCCGGAGAGGCGGTGAGAACCCCCCGCCTCCATTGCCCCCTCAGGGCTCCCGCCCGGTGCCGCTCCCTGAGGGGCCCGTGAGGGGCCGGGGGAACACGGAGAGCCTCCCCTCTCCATTGCGCCCCTGGGGCTCCCGCCAGATGCCACCGCTCCCTGAGGGACTGGGGGGGAGATGAGAACCCCCCGCCTCCATTGCCCCCTCAGGGCTCCCACCGCTACCGGAGGAGCCCGTGAGGGGCCGGGGGAACACAGAGAGCCTCCCCTCTCCATTCCGCCCCTGGGGCTCCCTCATGGTGCCGCTCCCTAAGGGGCCGGAGAGGCGGCGAGAACCTCCCTTCTCCATTGCCCCCTCAGGGCTCCCGCCGCTACCGGAGGAGCCCGTGAGGGACCGGACGGGACCGCGGCGCCTGCGCGGAGCCCCGGAAGAGGCGGGAGCGACCCGGGGCTGCAGCCGGGATTGGAGCCGGAGCGGGGCCGCAGCCGCAGCCGGGGCCATGCTCAGGGTGTTACGGGCCGGGCTGGCCCCCGGCCGCCCGCGGCACATCCAGGTACCGGCGGCGGGACCGCCCCGCGCCCGCATGAGGGGACGGCGCCTCAGGGAGGGGAGGGAAGGGGGCCGGGAGCAGAAGGGATGGAGGGCGGAGGGACAGCCCGGACGGGCCGCAGCAGCTGCAGGGAACGAGCAGCTCCCGGTCAGATGGGTGGGGACAGGGATACCGGGAATGGGCAGCGGGGCGGGGTGCGCGGTGCGGTGACAGCTCCGAGGTGACCCTGGAAAGGCCACTCGGCTCGGGGTGACCGGTTCGGCATAGACTGACGGGAAGCCGTGGGAAAGCGGTTTGGCAGTTTAGCCATGGGCACAGCGAATCCCAGGATAAATTACCTTGGAAAAGCCCTCCAAGACCATCGAGTCCCAGCTGTGCCCGATGCTCACCTTGTCCCCAGCTCAGAGCTCTGAGTGCCACCTCCAGGAATTCCTGGGACACCTCCAGGGATGGGCACTCCAAACCTCCCTGGGCAGCCCTTGCCAAAGCCTGACCACACTTTCCATAGAGAAATTCCTCCTGGTGTCCACCCTGAGCCTCTCCTGGCCCAGCCTGAGGCCGTTTCCCCTGGTCCCATTGCTGGTGTCCCGTGAGCTGTGTTGGATCACCCCTGGCTGAGCCGGTGCCCCTGTGTTGCCTTGCAGCTCCTGCTGACCTCATGCCGGCACTGCTCCTCGGGGGTCCTTCCCAACGAGAGGATCAGGAACATCGGCATCTCGGCTCACATCGACTCCGGCAAGACCACGCTGACGGAGCGGATCCTGTTCTACACGGGCAGGATCGCGCAGATGCACGAGGTCGGGCTGAGCTCCCGTTGGGATGTTCCTGGGACTCACCTCCACGCTGTGTTCTTCTGCATGAGGGAGGATGCTCAGTCTGTGCAGCATCACTCCTGCATGTGCATTCACAATATCATGGAATGGTTTGGGTGGGAAGAGAGCTTAAAGCTCACCCATCCCACCCCCTGCCATGGGCAGGGACACCTTCCACAGATCAGGTTGCTCCAAGCAACCAGCCTGGCCAGCCTGGCCTTGGACACTTCCAGGGATGGGATGTGAATTCTTAGCAAATTCCTTGAGCTGGTTTTTTAATTTCTCCTAAGGTGAAAGGTAAGGATGGAGTTGGAGCCGTCATGGACTCCATGGAGCTGGAGCGACAGCGGGGCATCACCATCCAGTCTGCAGCCACTTACACCATGTGGAAGGACACCAACATCAACATCATCGACACGCCAGGTACGGGCAGCTGGCAGCACCTGTGGATTGCTGTTCCTCATGGATACAGGGCATGCGCTGCATCTTTGTGTCCCTGGTTGTGATAGAACGTGGAGTGATGGGTTCAGACTGACAGAGGGATAGATGGGATATAGGGAAGGAATTGTTCCCTGTGAGGGTGGGCAGGCCCTGGCACAGGGTGCCCAGAGCAGCTGGGGCTGCCCCTGCATCCCTGGCAGTGCCCAGGGCCAGGCTGGATGGGGTTTGGAGCAGCCTGGGACAGTGGGAGGTGTCCCTGCCATGGCAGGGCTGGAATGGGGTTTAAGGTCCCTTCCCACCCAGACCATTCCGTGACTCTGTGCTCCATCACTTCAGTGCATTTATCATTTTATTTGTGTTTGTTATCCAGGCCATGTGGACTTTACCATTGAAGTGGAGAGGTCTCTGAGGGTGCTGGATGGAGCCATCCTGGTTCTCTGTGCCGTGGGAGGTGTGCAGTGCCAGACCATCACTGTCAACAGGCAGATGAAGCGTTACAACGTCCCCTTCCTCACCTTCATCAACAAACTGGACAGGATGGGCTCCAACCCGGCCAGAGCAGTGCAGCAGCTCAGGTTTTGGCATTTGCAGTGATTCCTGGAATTCCATCCCCGTGGCAGCTCAGTAGGAGCAGTGCTGGAAAGGCTCCTCTTGGGAGCTGCAGTTTGGAGAATTCCTGACTCGGGGTTAAATCCTGACCTGAGCCAGGACAAATCTCCATTGTCCCAAAACCCCCCAAATATTGGTGTCAGCCAGGACCTGCCATGACCAAGGGCTGGGGTTTGGTGTTTGCTTTGTTGGTGGAACTGTATCAGGACCCACTTTGAGAGCAGCCCTTAGTTTTCCCTGGATCCTGCTGAAATTCCACCATGGAGGTGACACAGGGTGCTTTGGGTTCCTGGAAGTCCTGTTTACTCCCAGCCTTTCCCTGCCTAATTTGATCCATGAGATAATCTCATTAATACTCATTAAGGGGGAGGCAACTCCTTTAATCAAGCAATCAATCTCAAACTGGTTTCCCCTGCTGCCTTTCCCATGGGAATTGCTCCCTCTTGGGATACAAAAGGTGGGACACAAAGCCCTAAACCACAGCTGGGTGGTTTTTATCCATATTGGCAGAACTGGGCACTGTCCAAAGGAGAAAACACAGATTTTGTGGGAGGGGGATGTTGCTCAAAGACCATCTGGAGCACACACATAGAAATGACTTTTTTATTCAATAATTCCTATTTTCCCTTTTTCAGATCCAAGTTGAAACACAATGCAGCTTTTGTTCAGATTCCAATTGGGCTGGAAGGAAACTTTAAAGGAATTATAGATCTCATTGAAGAAAAAGCAATCTATTTTGATGGGGCACTTGGGTAAGTCCTGGAAATTGCTTCTTTTCTAACTGGAGCTGGGAAGAATTCCTGCAGTTTCTCTTCGGAGATGAAACCCAGCTCTCTGGAAATTTGGGAAGGGCTTGTGCCCAGGGCCTGCAGGGAGCTCTGGGTGGGGGTGGCTGCAGCAGGACCTGGCTGCTGTGAAGGAGTGCTGGCCACACTTCCCACCTGGAGAAGCAGGAGAGCGCTCCACGCGGGGATCCTGCAGCGTGTGTGGCTCCCTGGGATGGAGATCAGCTGTGGGTGAGCTGCTGGGAGGTTTCCCTGATCCCTGCCAGCAGCGGGAAGGAGCCTCCCACACCAGAGATAACACACTGGATTGTTCTCAGTCAGGGTGGTCACGCCAGGGGTGGGCAGGCTGATTGATCCCTGTGGGATTCCTGGAGATTACTGGGGGTCCCTGTGCAATCCTGGGGGTCCCTGTGCCCCCTGTGCAATCCTGGGGGTCCCTGTGCAATCCTGGGGTCCCTGTGCTCCCTGTACAATCCCGGGGTCCCTGTGCCATCCCGGGGTCCCTGTGCCATCCTGGGGGTCCCTGTGCCATCCTGGGGGTCCCTGTGCAATCCTGGGGGTCCCTGTGCCCCCTGTGCAATCCTGGGGGTCCCTGTGCAATCCTGGGGTCCCTGTGCTCCCTGTGCCATCCTGGGGGTCCCTGTGCCATCCTGGGGGTCCCTGTGCCATCCTGGGGGTCCCTGTGCAATCCTGGGGGTCCCTGTGCCCCCTGTGTGTTTCCTGGGGGTCCCTGTGCCACCCTGTGCTCCCTGTGCCATCCTGTGCCCCCTGTGCCATCCTGGGCTCCCTGTACCCCCTGTGCCATCCTGGGGCTCCCTGTGCCATCCTGGGGCTCCCTGTGCCATCCTGTGCCCCCTGTGCCACCCTGGGCTCCCTGTACCCCCTGTGCCATCCTGTGCCCCCTGTGCCACCCTGGGCTCCCTGTGCCCTGTGTGTGCAGGCAGACCGTGCGGGTGGAGGAGATCCCGGCGGAGCTGCGGGCAGAGGCGGCCGAGCGGCGCCGGGAGCTCATCGAGTGCGTGGCCGATGCTGATGAGCTGCTGGGGGAGCTGTTCCTGGAGGAGAAGATTCCCACAGCTGCACAGTTAAAGGTACCTTCCTTGGGCTGCCTGTTCCCTGTTCCCTCATCCCTCAATAAATGTGTCAGGAATTCTGTTTGCTGCAGTTGTGTCACCACAGCTGAACTCCATTCCCCCTCCCAGGTAGGGCCCGTTCCCAATCTGTTGGAGAATTCTGGAGAGCAGGTTTTGTGGGAGCCCTTGTGTTGGGGGGTGTCCAGGGGACTGTGGGAGCAGCTCTTTGCTCCAGGAGAGGCCCAGGAAAGCCAGGGAGTTGGGCTGTGCTGCAGGAGGAGTTCACAGGGATGTTTTTCAGCTGGCAATCAGGAGGGCAACGCTGCAGAAATCCTTCACCCCTGTCCTCGTGGGAAGTGCTCTGAAGAACAAAGGGGTGCAGCCACTGCTGGATGCTGTCCTGGAATACCTTCCCAACCCTTCTGAGGTGGAGAACTACGCCCTCCTCAACCAGGGGTGAGTGCATCCAGCAGCAGCAGGGGTGTCCAGGAGCAGGGCTCTGGAGTGTCCCTGCCCATGGCCCTGGATGGCCTTTAGGGACCCTTCCCACCCAGAGCAGTCTGGGATTCCATGGAATAGTTTCAAAGCAGGAAACATTACTAACAGGATCCACAATCCTTTACCATTGGTGTCAAACAGTGCCACCAGCATTGGGCACAAAGTCCCAAAGCTCCTCTCTCATTCAAGGGTTACTCTGTGCTGGGATTTTACCACATTCAGTGTTGCATTTGGAAAATGATTGTCAGATAATTCTCTAGAATTGATGGCAGCATTAAAGCTAGGCCTGCCTACAGGAGGGAGCATGTGCCAAGTGTGTAAATAGTGTTTTATTCTAATGGACATGAATCCCAGAATCCCTGAGGCTGGAAAAGAGCTCCAGGATCTTTGAGTCCAAGCTGTGCCCAGTCCTCCCTTTGTCACCCAACCCAGAGCTCTGAGTGTCACCTCCAGGGATGGACATTCCAAAGCTCCCTGGGCAGCCCCTGCCAAGGCCTCACCACCCTTTCCATGGGGAAATTCCCCCCTGAGCTGCCCCGGCCCAGCCTGAGGCCGTTCCCTCTGCTCCCGTCCCTGTCCCTGGGAGCAGAGCCCACCCAGACGTGTGAACCCCAACAGCAGAGCCTGTAAATGTTTAGGGGAAGCTCCTGTGTTGGTTCCTAACCTCTCCTCCCTCTCATCCCTGTTTCTCAGGGATTCTCAGGACCAAACCAAGTTCCTGTTGAACTCTGCTCGTGACGATTCCCAGCCTTTTATTGGCCTTGCCTTCAAGCTGGAGGTGAGTCTCACTCTGCTCCTTCCACAGTCATGGAGAGCCCAGGTGGGGCTACCAAAACTCACCTACAGCAGACTTTTAAACCACTTTATACTGAAAAGCAGTTTATATTTGATTTCAATTGAAATTTAACTTCTTTTTTAAAAAAAAGGCTTCAACCCTAAAATCCAAAAACTCTGCCAGTTTGGAACTTCAGGGCGGGTTCTGGACCTCAAGTATTTCCTGGTTTTCTTAGTTAAAATTTGAACATCCAGAGGATTGTTGGCTTAATGGAAATATTTTCAGGGAAAAATCCTGGCCTTGGAAACAATGGGACATGAGAGAGTCAGAGAGAAAAAGTGCAGAGATTTAAGCAGATAAGTTGTTTGCTACTTAGAGAGCAGCACTTCAGGAAATGGCTGGCCACATTCCATGGTAGCATGAGTCTCTTGGGAAGGTTTGGGAGTGAAAAATTGGTTCAGAAAATTGCCAAATTCCATTGCAAAGCCAAATGAAAGCTGTTAAGAATCTTTCATTTCCATTAGTAGTGTGGAAACTCACACCACATTTAGTCAGTGCAGCTGGTGCTTGGAATTGGAGCTGCTGATGCCTTGTGCAGGCTGCCCTGGAGCAGAGGCTGGGCAGAGTCCCAGAATAAAGCAGGGATTTATCCAAAGGATCTCCTCCATGGATCCACCTTGGGCAGCACCAGAGCCCAGCCAGGGCTGCACCCAAGATGAACCAAAATGGCCCCAAAATGCACGAGCGCTGCCGGGGTCTGTCCCTGGGATCAGTTCTGCTCCATTTGCACCTTGCAGTTCATTGTCCCATTGCAGCTTTAGCCCAGGCAGTCCCACCCTGCTTGTTTTTCTCTCTCCAGCCCACGGGGTTTTTGCTCCTGGGCTGAGATTTGGGTCATTTGTCCTTGGTGCCCAGCTGGAGCAGGAATTGTTTTGTGTCCCTGCTCTGTGCACACAGCTCACCATCTCCTCATGTGAAGCTCAGACTCCCACACTAAAGCAGCACAGAATGTGAAAAATAGAAAAGCTCAAACCTGAGGCATCAGTGGTTCCCAGAATGACCAGATCTTGGTGGGTTGTGCTTGCAGGCTGGCAAGTTTGGGCAGTTAACCTACGTCAGGGTGTACCAGGGGATGCTGAAGAAGTCAGATTACATCTACAACACCCGCACGGGCAAGAAGGTCAGGGTGCAGAGACTGGTCCGGATGCACTCGGACACCATGGAGGTGAGTGGGTCCCTCCCCAGGGATGGGCTGCCAGCCCCTGGGCCACCCTGGGGGGGTCAGCACTGCTGAGCCCCTGGGCCACCCCGGATGATGATCCTGAAGCACAGGATGGTCTTTGCTTCGTTTAATCCGGAATTAATCCAAGCCAAGCCCTCCCTTTTTCCTTTGAATAAAGAGGGAGATTTGCAGAGCTTTTTATCCAAGCTCAGAATTTTTAAGGAGCCCAGTGTCAAGCCTTACAACACAGTGTTTGTGGATCTTCTACAATCCAGGTGGAGTTTGGGTGTGAGGGAAGGACAGAACCAATCCTGGAATGGTGTGGGATGGAAGGGACCTTAAGGATCATCCAGCCACAAGGGCAGGGACAACTTCCATGATCCCAGGGTGATCCCAGCCCTGTCCAGCCTGGCCCTGGACACCTGCAGGGATCCAGGGGCAGCCCCAGCTGCTCTGATCCCAGTGCTGTGTGCAGAGGAGTTTTCCTTCCCTCAGGATGTCAGTGAAGTTTATGCTGGGGACATCTGTGCCCTGTTTGGGATCGACTGTGCCAGCGGGGACACGTTCACGGATAAAACCAGCACTGACATCTCCATGGTGAGCCCCCCTGGCCCTGGCTGCCTCAGGCACTGCCACTCACTGGGATTTTGCTGGAATTTGTAATCCCCTTTTCCTTGGCCACACAGGAATCCATCCACGTCCCTGATCCTGTCATTTCTGTGGCTATGAAGCCTTCCAACAAGGTAGGAGCCTTTGGACCAACCTCTTCTCCCTGAGTTCCCTCCCTCTGCTGCTTTGTGATTTCATGGAACAGTCTAAGCACTGTTGGAAAGTGTTTTATCCCAAATATCCATGATTTTATCCATTGGATAACCCAGAGCCTGGATGTTGTCACTCAGCCAGAAACATGAACCTGAAGTAAATAATTAACACTAATCAAGAGTTAGAAATCTCCCATAAAATAACCCAAAGAGCAGAAATGCTCAGCATGGATGGGAAAACTTGAGGCTTTTTTCTTGGAGTGACTGATGGGTGTTGAGTAAATCTTGGCTCGTGTTTCAGAATGACCTGGATAAGTTTTCCAAAGGCCTGGGCCGCTTCACCAGGGAAGATCCCACCTTCAGGGTGCACTTTGATGAGGAGAGCAAGGAGACCATTGTGTCTGGCATGGGGGAGCTGCACCTGGAGATCTATGCCCAGGTAACTGGGGGAGCACATCCCATGGGCTCTGCTTCTGCCTCTTTTCCCATCTCCTCCTCCTCCTCCCTGCTCCTTCCAGCTGCTCAGGGAAAAGTTGGACTTTTAAGTCAACATTTGAAGGTTCTTTCTCTCCAGTGGTTCCGTTCTGAAGGCTTCTAAAAGGAAAATTTGCCTGGAATATTTTTAGGATTTGGTACAATCCATAAAAAATGTATTAAACACTACACTTTGCTCTAGTAGCCTTTGCTTCTGATAATTAATAATACCTAATTATAATTAATTTCTACAGAAAAATCCTCTGTTTCTGTGGTTTTAAATGTATCATTCCCTAATAAAAGCTGGTGTAGGGAGAAAGGAGTAGTTAGAGGGATTTGTTTCATTCCAGCTGATGTCTATGTTTTAATCTTAACACAAAAAGATGTATCTTAAATATTGACAAAATGAAGAAAAAAGTGATTTTTGCCTTGAAAAACCTGAATTTTAATAACATAATTAATTTTGTTTCCTTTCCCTGCATGTGAAGATGCATGTCTTAAGGAAGTTGATGGGGAATAATTTGGTAATTAAAAAAAAAAAACAAAAAGCCCCAAAAATCAATCCAACCCCCAACCAAAAAAGTGATTAGTCTTGATGAAGTTACTAAATAGATCCCAAAGGAATGACCCTAACCACTGTGGGTTTCCTCCTGCAGAGGATGGAGAGGGAATATGGCTGTCCTTGCACCATGGGGAAGCCCAAAGTGTCCTTCAGGGAGAACATCTGTGCCCCTGTGCCGTGAGTATTCCTGCTGGGAATTGCTGCATTCATCCCTGGGAGGGAGGGAGGGGAAGTCCCTTTGGAATTCTGGGACCAGAAACACCCAGGAAGGTTTCATTTCATTTCATGTCTGGGACTGTGCTTGGTCCCCACTCCCACCTGCTCCTTCCAGGTGTGGGAGCTCCCAGGGGTTCCCAGAGGTGCTCAGGAGTTTCCAGGTGTTTCCAGCTTCACAGGGGTGCTCAGAAGTTCCCAGAGTTGCTGAGGGTTCCCAGTTGCTCCCAGTTGTTCTCAGGGATGTTCCCAGTTGCTCCCAGTTGCTCCCAGTTGTTCTCAGGAGCTCCCAGTTGCTCCCAGTTGTTCCCAGGGATGTTCCCAGTTGCTCCCAGTTGCTCCCAGTTGTTCCCAGTTGTTCCCAGTTGCTCCAGCTGCCCTCAGGATCTCGGTGCCCCCGCGGCGCCGCCCTGGGGCACTCGGGCCCCGCGCTGGGGGTGCCACAGCAGGGTCACCTGCCAGGGCAGCACCTCCTGTGGGGCACACACAGCTCTGTCAGCAGCCCCTGCTGCCCCCCAAGCCAGCCAGGAGCTTCCTGAGGGGAAACCTGGGAATTAAACCCAAGGGAATGGGAGTGCAGGGGGTCAGGAGCAGTGGAGCTGCAGCTGGGAGGGAGATCCCTGGATTGTTACAGTCAGGAGTTTCCCTTCCTAATTTTCTGTGGTTTTCCTATGAAAAACCTGCTCAGATCCCAGAGTTCTGCTGGAGATTAGCACAGATGTAAGTGCTGTTCTGGGAGGGTTTCTGCTGGGGGTTACTGGGATTATCCTGGGCCATGGAGGATCCTTTCTGGAATTCAGCATCCAAGATGCTCCAGCTGCCCCTCCCCTTTAGCCCTGCCCACTGTGGCACTGGGATCTCCCAAGGAGAGCTGTGAGGAACCAGCTTTGAGCCTCAGCCATTCCCAGCAAAGCCCCAGAGCAGCTGGGAATTGCTGCTGTTGTTCCTGGAATGCTGAGACAGGCAGGGATGGGGACCCTGAGCTCACCCTGCAGCATCAGATCTGTGTCTGAGCTGGAGCTCACACAGCTGCACTCCTAAAACACCCACAAAAGTCTTTTTAGGAGTAAAACTATTTACCTGGGACACCATTTCATGGAGTAGAACCACAAAGTCAAACTGAAGATCATCATCATTTCTTTTCTGCAAAGACAGGATGAAAAGGGCTGAATCTGGGGATTTTCCCACCTCAGAAAAAGTGTTTAGTTCTCTGTGGTTATCACAAAAATTCCCTGATGGATGTCAGCTAAAACTGGCAGCTCCTGATCACAAATGAAGCAGGAGGAGCTCAGGCATTGTAACAAAACTAAAAGCTCTTGGTTTGAATTTCTGTGCACTCCAAAGCTGCACTGGAGACAGTGAATGTAAAGCTTTAAACTGCTAATTCCTGCCTTACAGAGACCAGACCTGTCAGGACTTCTTTGGGATGGGAACACCTCATTCTAGCAGGTGTCAGTTTAACCCAAACAATCCCAAATAAAATTGTCAGGAGAATAAGGACACTCCAGAGGCCTTACAGTGAGTGACAGCCAGGGACTCTGAGTGACAAAATAATCCCTGGCCTTTGGAATAGATTCCTTTCCTGTGTTTTCAGGGAAAAAGGGACAAAACTAGAGAGATGGCAGTTAATCTGGATTAGTTAATAGTTATTTGTCTCCTTTATCCTTAAGTTTGTTAGAGAAAATCTTTAAACTCTTGCTGGTGCACAGCCCTGCACCAGCTGTGAATTCTCTAAAATGCCATCAGAGGGAGCAAAACATTCACAAATCCTTCCCCCCACAAGGAATTCCTGACTTTCCTTCAGACCCAGAACTTCCTGGGAATTCACTGTCTGTTCAGAGGGACAAAACTTCTGGAGCTTTTGGTTTTCTAAACACCCAAATCCTGCTGCTTTTTCCTGGCTCCTGTGGAAAATTGCCTTTAATTTAAAGCTGATGATCACTTCAGGGTTATTCTTAACTCAGAATCGATTTTCTCTAACAGAACACAGCAGAACTGGGAGGACCCGTGGAATTCTGTTAATTTAATTTATTGTCCTTGCCACAACTGCTTAGCTCATGAGTACTTTGCAGGGAAAGCCAAGGCCAGGCTGGATGGGTTGGGGCTCCCTGGGCTGTGCAAGGTGTCCCAAGGCCAGGCTGGATGGGTTGGAGCACCCTGGGCTGTGCAAGGTGTCCCTGCCCATGCAGGGAGGGAATGGGATGAGCTTTAATGTCCCTCCATCCCAGCCCAGTGTGGGATTCTGTCCCTGCTGGTAACTCACCACTTGCTTCACGTGTTTCACTTGGGCGAGGTTGAAGTTGGTGTTTTCAGTGGAATTCTGCCAGATCACGTAGCCAGAGGCCGCCCAGGCCAGCAGGTGGATGGGCTCCAGCTCTGGGGGAACGTTCCCGTGGCTGTCTGCAACCAGAACAAACGCTGGCTGTGAAAGAGAGCCCTTCACAGAGCATTGTCACCTCACACGGGGCTGGCTGCTCCAGTCCTGCCACACTGCCTTCCCCAGCTTGGGAACAGCTGCTCCATCACCACAGGCTTCTCCTCCCACTTCACACAACCCTGAATGGTTTGGGTGGGAAGGGCCCTTGAATCCCACCCAGTGCCACCCCTGCCATGCAGGGACACCTCCCACTGTCCCAGCTGCTCCCAGCCCCATCCAGCCTGGCCTTGGGCACTGCCAGGGTGTTCTCCTCCACTTTTTGCTCTGAACAGAAATCTGAGCAGCCCCTCGTTGTGCACTTGTGCCAGGACACCCTCAGAGGGAGCAGGGGCAGGTGCCAGTGCCAGTGCCAGCTGCTTTTCCAGAACTCTCAGGATCAGGAATAAATGCAGTGGCTGTGACTGCAGACCCCCCAAAAAGAGAAAGGTGAAGGCCTGAGCCCTGTGCCAGCCCTGGCCTGTACCTGGGATGTTCTCAGCCACAAGCTCCTTTTCCAGGCTCCTGATCCGATGGTAGAACTCCTTGTCTGCCTCCTCTGTGCTCCTGAGCTCTCCCTGCACTGTCAGCTGCACATCTGGAGCAGAGGTTTTGCTGCCCAGGTGATAGAGAACCTCAGCAGTGCAGTTCACAGTCCTGTCCTGTGGCAGAGTTAATGATGTGCATTATTAGCTGGTAGAGTGTGTGTATAACCAGGGTCATTTGCACTTCTGAAATGTCATTTGTATGTAGTTACTGCTTTCTCTGAGTCTGATCCCCAGAGGTTTGTGATTATTTAAGACAAGGTTGAATTCCTGGCATTTCTGTGAATGTTGGAGGGGGGGATTTGCTTTCTGCAGTGATGGAAGGGGCAGTGGTTGGGGTGCAGAGTGTCCCTTGGGTGGGATTTGCTTTCTGCAATGATGGAAGGGGCAGTGGTTGGGGTGCAGAGTGTCCCTTGGGTGGGATTTGCTTTCTGCAGTGATGGAAGGGGCAGTGTTGGGGTGCAGAGTGTCCCTTGGGTGGGATTTGCTTTCTGCAATGATGGAAGGGGCAGTGGTTGGGGTGCAGAATGTCCCTTGTGCTGTTCAGGTGGAGCTGGGTGACACTGAAATGTCCTTGTCCTCCCTGCACCATTGCCTGGTGGTGTAGTGGAAGGTACCATGTGGTCAGTGGGTTCCTTGTGGTTAAAATTCAGCCTTTTTGGGGCCTGATTGGCAGCACAGAAAAATCAGGAGCATGATTCAAAGTATCAAGTGCTGTGTAATGAAACCAGTGTGACTCACATTGTCCAGGACATCCTCCAGCTCCAGGTCCAGGTAGTACTTGTGCCCCACACCATCAATGTCCTAAAAAAGGGAAAATATTAATAACATTCATTTTGGCAAATGCTGAATGGCTGCATCCTGGACAAAATCAGAGCATCCCAGGATGGTTTGGGTTGGAAGGGACCTTAAATCCCATCCAGTGCCACCCCTGCCATGGGACACCTTCCACTACCCCAGGTTGCTCAGGTCCCATCCAGCCTGGCCTTGGGCACTGCCAGGGATGGGCACTCTGTGCCAGGGCCTCTCCACCGTCACTTCTATCCTTGAACACCCCTGAATTACCAATTTTGGGCTCCTGTGTGATACTAGCCAAGAATTTGCTGCTTAGTTAAATACTCCCCTACAAGCCTTCAGTGCTTCCCTCTATTAATTCCATTTTGCAAGTTATTATGAACTCGATCATGCCCTGTATTTTTCTGGCTTTAAAGAAGGGAGCAGGTGGGGTTTGCTGTGCCCTTGCTTTGGGAGGGGTTTGCTGTGCCAGGTGTCCCCGCAGTGCCAGCTTTGCTGTGTCCCTGCAGTGCCAGGTGTCCCTGCAGAGCCAGGGCAGGGCTGTTCTGTGTCCCGGCACGCTCGGGAGCACCCAGCACCCTCCTCCTCCTCCCCGGGAGGCTCCTGCTGGCCCGGTGCCGGTGCCGTGCCCAGGGCAGGGCTCTCTGCGCGGCGCCGTCCCCACCGGTGACACACGGGCTGTGTCCCCAGCGCTGCCCCGCCCGCGGTGGCACCGAGCTCCTGCCGGGAGCCCGGACAGGCCCAGGCGGTGTCACCGCCGCGGTGGCAGTGCCACCAGCCCGGAGCAGCCGCGGCTGGGAAGGACACGGCACAAGGCAGGGTCACCTGAGCGGTGCCACCGGGGCGCGCCCGGCGGGTTTGGGATGTCCCGGGAGCGGGACCTGCACAGCTCCGTGCGGCTGTGCCCGAGCTCCGCCCGCTCCGCGGGGAAAGCCCGTGCTGGTTCCCGGTGCCCGTTCTCGTGTTGGCTCCCGGTTCCCGGTGCCAGCTCTCGTGTTGGCTCCCGGTTCCCGGTGCCAGCTGCCGTTCCCCGTTCCCGGTGCCGTTCCCCGTTCCCGGTTCCCGTTCCCGGTCCCTGCCGCTCACCTGGCGCCGCGCCCGGCGCAGCTCCCGCAGCCGCAGCCCGGTGCCGGGGCCGCCCCGCAGGTACCGCAGGTACCCCACGGCCACGTTGGCGGCGCGGGCGGCCGGGAAGCGGCCGGGATGCAGCTCCATGGACGGCCCGGGAGCCGCTTCCTCCTCCGCAGGAAGCGCCGGGCGGGGCCGCAGCGGGTGGGGCGGGCTCCGAGCCGGGCCGGGCGCTGCGGGGCAGAGCGTCCCTGCGCTGGGATGGATAGCGTGTCACACCGCCTTACACGGGATATCGGGAGGGAATCCTTCCCGGGAGGGCGGGGAGGCCCTAGCACATGTTTTCCAGGGAATTTGTGGCTGCTCCCTGAAAGCGTCCAGGTTGGACGGGGCTTGGAGCAGCCTTGGATAGCAGAAAGTGTCCCTGCCCATGGAATTTTGAATTTAAATTCCCTTCCAGCCCAAACCAGTCTGTGATTGTCTGAAATGCAGAATGGGAATGTTTTCCACAGACAGCTGTGGATGGTTTCACGAGTGACCTGGTGTTTGGGGTGTTGTTGGGTTTAGGTTTGAGTTCACCCACAAGAAGCAGTCGGGAGGAGCCGGCCAGTACGGCAAAGTGATCGGAGTGCTGGAGCCCCTGGAGCCAGAGGACTTCACCAAACTGGAGTTTGAGGACAGAACCATTGGCACAAATATTCCCAAGCAGTTTGTGCCCGCTGTGGAAAAGGTACAGATCTCTCTGTGGCACAGAAAATGCTGATTGCTCTTGTGTTCCTGCAGTACCACCCACGTTTGCTGTGCCTGCCTTACCAGGAAAGGAGGCTGTTCCCGTTGCTCCAGTGGCAGCAGGATCACAGCTGTGTGGTTTTACTCCATGTCTTGCATTCCTGGGGTTTCCAGTTAATTCAGGAGCTGCTGTTGTTTTTGGTGATGTGTGCTGCCTCTCTTTCCCTTGTGAGAGCCCCCTGCTCAAGCTGCTTTTTCCTGGCCTCTTCTGCTTCTGGTTGTGGCTTCACAATTCTCCTCCCAACCCCAATTCTTCTGTGACTTCTCTGAGGCCAGTTATAGAGGAAACTGTAATTAAGCTGCATTTCCTGCCTCAGTTCCCAAATTCTCTTTCTTTATCTCCTCTGTGACTGCCTCACTGTATAATTTATTGCACAGAGCTTTAATTAACCTACCAACATCTTGGAATTCCTGTAATAACCTACAGTTATTCCTTCATTTTTCCATGCTGCAACACTTTAAGATTTTTTCCAGATCCTGAAAAAAATTATGGTCTTAAAGGAATCTTGTTCTCCAGGCAAGAGCTCTTTCCACACTGAGCTTTCCTTTGGGGTTTGGCCGTGGGATCTGTTACACAGGCAAACCCTGAGGCTGTTTTTCCCTGGTTGTGTGGGTTTTGTTTGTACAACCAAGCTGAGGTGGCAGAGGCTGGCAGTGCAGAGGCTGCAGTCCCTGCTGGTGACAGGAGGTGCTGTTCATTCCCAGGGGTTCAGAGATGCCTGTGAGAAGGGTCTGCTCTCGGGACACCGCATCTCCGGCGTGCGCTTCGTGCTGGAGGACGGCGCCCACCACATGGTGGACTCCAACGAGATCTCCTTCATCAGGGCAGGAGAGGGAGCCCTCAAACAAGGTACAGCCTCCTGCTGGCTGGGATCCATCCATCCACCTACCTACCCACCCCCTATGCCTGCCATCCATCCATCCATCCATCCATCCATCCATCCATCCATCCATCCATCCATCCATCCATCCATCCATCCATCCCCCCAAAGCTTGCCCAGTTTTATGGAGCAGAACATGCACAAGAGTTTATACAATTCCTGAAAGAGGCACAATAATTCCTGTGGCTGTACAAAGGAAATCCTGTTTTTCTAGAATTCAGTATAGCAGCGCCACTGGTTTCATCCTTACGGGGTAGGAAGAGAACATTTGGCCAAAGTGGGCCTTTTTTAGGGAACATTCCTTCACTGAAGGAGAGGTTGGACTGGGAGGGGCTGCCTTGGGGGTGCTGGGGTGACAGTCCCTGGAGGTGCTTACACAACGTGTTGTGGCATTTCACAGTAGGGTTTAGTGAGCACAGTGCTGTCAGCCAAAGGTTGGTCTCGATGATCCTGGGGATCTTTTCCAGCCTTAATGATTCTGTGATTGTGGCTCCAGGAAGGAAAGGCCAGGAGCTGGAATTCCATGTGTCGCTCGTGGTTTTTCCATGATATTAACCACGAGCCACCTGCTGCTGTGCACGGGAGCAGCGTGCCTTGCACCAGGCTCCCCTCTGATGTTGCACTCCTGTTGCCATCCCTCCCCAGCCATGGAGAACGCTGCCGTGCGCATCCTGGAGCCCATCATGGCCGTGGAGGTGGTGGCTCCCGTGGAGTTCCAGGGGGCAGTGATAGCCGGCATCAACCGGCGCCACGGCGTCATCACGGGCCAGGACGGCTCCGAGGGCTACTTCACCCTCTATGCTGAGGTCAGTGCTCACTGCTCCTCCCTTCCCCTTCCCCGTGCTGGATTCCGTTGTTTTCCTCAGTTTATATGGATACAGCTGTAGGGTGACTTGATTTTAATGTTCCTCCTTTTATTTCCTTTTCTTAAAAATGATTGGAGAGGATCACTGGGTGTTTTCCTGCTGGGTGAGGGGCTCAGGACAGCCACGCCCTGTGGCCCTCCTGCTTCTCAAATTGTCCTTGGAGGAATGTCTGCAGATACCTCAAACCTTGCTGGTTGACTCATCACTGAATTTAGGATATTCCAGTTCCTGGTGCACTCAAACTCTCAGACTTTTCTGCTGAAAACACACTGCAAATATAAATTAATTAAAATAACAGACGCTTTACAACAGCAGATCATTAAATCAGAGCTGTTTACACACAGCACTGACTCTTTATGTCACAATTGGGATTAATTAGCTGATAGCCCAAAAGTGATGGAAAAAACCTCATTTTGAGCAAATGTCTTTGGATTTTAGGTGCCACTGAACGATATGTTTGGATATGCCACAGAGCTGAGGTCTTGCACAGAGGTGAGTCCTCCTGGTCCTTTCTGGTAAAACGTGTTTGATTCTGTAAATTTGGGCTCATTGGATCATCCTGTCCCTGGCAGCTGCAGCAGGGAATGAGATCAGAGCAGAGCTGTGGAATTGCTGGCCAAACAATTCTCCTGTACTGAGGAGTTTGTTTGGGTGGGATCAGGAGGATCCCTGGGATCCCTTCACAGACAGGAGCTGTGTGCCCAGCAGGGTTGCACATGGCCCATCCTCTCTTTCTTTTCCCAACTCTGCAGGGAAAAGGGGAATACACCATGGAATACTCCAAATACCACCCCTGTTCAGCCAGCACCCAGGAGGAAATCATCAACAAATACCTGGAAGCAACGGGGAGACTTCCTGCCAAAAAGGGCAAAGCCAAGAGCTGATGGGGTTCCTCTGGAGCCCACTGACAGTCTGTCCCAGCCTTCTCCAACTTGCTTTTCCAAGCCATGGAGCAGCCCAGGCTGGCTGGGTAAGGTGGGCTTCAGTGGGATTTGGACTTGGAATTTTATCATGGAACCTTTCCTCTGGGCTGGTGTCAGCAGCACCAGGGGATCACCACGGGATTGCTCTGTGTAAATGCTCTTGGAACAAATAGATGTTAAAACACGGCTGATGATTTGTCTTAATCAAGATCTATTAAAATTATTTTATTTTTTACTTGATACATCTTTATTTGGAAATGTTAAACTGAGGTAAGAGCTGCTGGACAGGTACAGGGAGTGGGACATCACTTAGAACATGGTGCTCCAGCTTCCCTCCAGGGAACAAATGGAATTTCCCCCTCCCAATCCTTTAGAAATGGCACAGGAGCCTCCAAAGTCTCAAGCCACTGGCAAAGCCATCAGTCAGTGCTTGTCACCAAATCCAGTTTCACTGGTGCTCGAGGACGGAGCTGAGTTGCCAAGGATGTTGGGAGGAGCTGCCTCTTCCCAGAGCTGGGAACAAGATGGAATTACTGCGTGGCTTGGAGATGTGGATTTAATGGGCTTGGGGTGTGGATTCATGTATGGGCTTGGCTTTTGGCTCTTGGTGAGAAACCCAAACCAAAGATCCCTTTTCCCAGAATATCACAATCCAGAGGGAATTAGAAATCCAAACCCAAGATCCCTTTTCCCAGAATCTCGCAATCCAGAGGCCGAGTTGCAGCCGATGTTCAGCTCAGGAATCACTTGACTTTGCTGACTCCAAGGTGTTAGGTGAGAAGATATTCCCATCATTCTGTATTTGTAATTATTCCCAGAATGTCCACGTTGAGCTTTCTTTCCTCCTTCCTGCCCTGCTCAGCTGAAAAGTGTTTTTGCAGATTCCAGTAAACAGGGAGTGAAGTTCCAGTTCAAACCCAGCGACATTCCTGGCACAGCGCTGGCGTTGCTGCTTCCCAGACAGAAACAAGTGGAGCAGCCAGGCTGCTTCTCCTCTGGAAGGGCTGGAAAATGATTTATGGAAACCTTGGGAAAGGAGTTGCCAGGGCCTGGAGCTGCTGATGGATGCCAGGCAAGATGTGGGGTGTCCTCGTGGTGCTGCCTTGGGACAAATCCCCAATTCCTGCACATCCGTGGCTTTGGTTTTGGGAATGCTCAGCTGGAATTCATTCCCAGAAAAGCCCTGCAGGTTCTCAGACATTTGGAAGTTTTCTAAAACAAGCAAATGTAGCGCTTTCCCCAAAATTTGGAGATGTCTGATAAAAGCAGTGTCAACACAGGACAGGAAACAGGGTGGGTATGATGTTATTTGTGTCTCTGGGGTTTATATTTGTGTTTGTGAGGTTTATTTCTATTGGTGTGATTTATATTTCTATTTATGGGGTTTATATTTTGTTTAGACCAGTTGCGATGTGAATTCCTGGCCGATGAGTTCTGCCAGATGTGCTGGTTCTCCACAAACCCGGGACAGAAACAAACCCCAAGAACTTTGCTGTATGATTTGAGGTTTTAGGCTGAAACCTTGGCCTAAAAGCAGCTGGGGGAGATTTTGCCTTAGAATTCCACAGCTTTGCTACTTGTCCAGAAGCTCCTGGGGAGCTGCTGAACTGCTGTGAGTTTGTGAGCAGCCAGTTCCACCAGCCTGGTGCCTGGGAAGTGCCTGGTGCTCTATTCCAGCCCTGCAGAGCTGAGGCACAAAAAAGGTAAGGAGACAAAAGCAGAGCCCCAAAGTGCCAAATCCATACTATTTTCTTGACTTAACTCCAAAAAAAATATTTTAATCACCAGCTTCTTTAAGGAATTTTGGAATTTGACTCCCTGATTTCACACATCTGATGATGAGAAATGTTCTCTCCCAGTAGGAAAGAAAACACCAGGAGGGTGTGGAATGCTGCTTCCCCGAGTTTATTGGGTGCTGAGGGGAAAAGCTTCAGTCAGGAAATCAGATTTATTTGTGTAAAATGCTGGAATTTGTGAAGCTGACATCACCCAGCCTGAAACCATCCAGGGAAAGCTGTTGTGTGAAATCCTTGAATTGTTCCCAATTACAGCTCCAGGATTGTGAAGATCACCCCAGGTTAAACAGAACAGCCACCCCAGAGCCTCTGTTCCTCAGGAACGTGCTGTTCCTAGCATTTCATTTATCCTGCCACAAACCTGGCTGATGGGGAAGAAGGTGACTTTGGGACAGTTTGGCACATTGCAGTGAGCAGAGGTGGGACAGGGATGGATCTGCTGGGAACTCAGCTGGAGAATTTGGTGGCACAGGACAAAGCCATGACTTTGTGGTGGGACAGGACATGGCAGGAATGTCACAGGAGCTGTTCCCAAACATGGGGATTCATCCCCAAGGAGCCTCCCTGGCTCTGCAGGTCTGGTTTGATTCAAGGTGACAGAGAAGGTGGAAATTTGGGCTCCAACAGCAGCAGAAAGAAAACCCAGCCTCAACCCTGAGTGATGGCATTTGGTTTATTGGAGATGTGAGTTAAAAATCAGCATGATTCTAGCCCAAAACATGGCAAAAAATTAGCAGGCAAATCTCTCTTAGTGACAGATTAATGCTTTGCTCATGATTTTTATCCAAATATATTAATTTTGTTTACAAACTCTTAAGTAACAGTTAATGAGTGACCTCAAATCAACTGCTGTATGTTCATCTGTGTATAAATGGAGTAGCAGAGGGTTCAGGCAGAGCTGCAGAACTTGAATCTCGCTGTTGAAGAAGTGACAGGAATTGATTTTGGCACAGAACAATCAGTGAAACCACTCCCAATCACTGACTTGCATGGAAGGACGATCCCAGCTCCGGGTCTGTAGCACAAGGATTTGCTGAGGATCCATCTCCACAAAAGGAGGATTTCACTCAAAAGCTGGCTCCCTTCTCAGCTGAAGGCCCAGCAGCTGATCCCGACTCTGCCCCGGATCCCTGCTCTGCCCCGTGGCCCTCGGGAGCACAGAAATGTTTCACCTTCAGGGGCTGCCCGGGCAGCCACGTCAGGCGCATGTGGCAGGAGATGATTTCCTGGGGAAGGGAATGAAACACAGCTCTGATCACCCTGCTGCATTCACACAGCTCTGATCACCCTGCTGCATTCACACAGCTCTGATCACCCTGCTGCAGCCCAGCCCCTGCTGCATTCAACACAGCTCTGATCACCCTGCTGAATCCAACACAGCTCTGATCACCCTGCTGCAGCCCAGCCCCTGCTGCACAAGGCTTGTTCATGGCACTTCCTTACCTGGGTTGGCATTTCATGCAGGAGCACCGTGTAGTCAAACTCAACAAAATCATCTTTCCTCATCTGGGCAGGTGTAAAAAAAGGGAAGAATTATCAGAACACAGGTTTATATTGTTACAATTGAATGTCTGCTGTGATTTATTGGAGCTCAGGGAAGGGGATGAGCAGGGCTCTGTGGCTGTGGTTGCTGGCTGCAGTGAGATGGGTTTTGATTGTGGAAAGATGGAATTAGGAGCCCTTCCTGCAGGGAATGTTTGAGGACACCAAGAGCTGTGTGGCCCTGCAGCCTGTCTGCACTGAAACCAGGTGCTAATTAATTGAATTTAACCCTCAATTACATCTAAGAATTGCATGAACCTCTCCTTCAGAGACATGCTGAATAGCTGAGGAGCCAAAGCTGGAGGCTGCCCGTGGATCCCAGCTGGCTGAGGGCTCTGGGAGTGCTGCTGGATGTGCTGCAGCCTTGGAGCTGCTGCCCAGCTGGGCTGGTGTCAGGTGTGAGCAGGGGGCTCTGCCCAGGGGCTCAGGAACTGCAGATCCAGTCACGACAATCTTCCCAGCAAAACCTGGGAAAGTGCTCGTGCAGAGGAGGAGCTGCTGGTGAGGAGCAGGCCCTGGAGCTGGGCAATCCCCTCAGAGGGGCTCTGTGCTGCCCCTGTCCCTCCTGCCCCACTCACCCACTGCCTCACGGACTTCACTTGGGCCAGGAAGTATCCCAAGGTCTCCGTGGACTTTTCCCACATGATGGAGCTGCTGCCAGCTACAGCCAGAGCCCACAGTGGCTCCAGGGCAGGCTCGATGTTGCCATAGCTGTCTGCAAGGCAAGGAGAAAGAGAAAATAATATTAATTCTGGCTGGGCAGCAGCAGAATGATGAACCTCAGAGCAGTTTTGCCTGGCACAGCACCATTCCTGCACGGGGCTCCTCCCTCTGCTGTGTCACAGGGAGGGGGATGATGCTGAACCTGCAGACCCAGGGGAGTATAAAGAGTGGCACAGCTGACACTGCCAAGAGAGGGATCCCCATGAAGAGGTGAGAAACCCAAAAATCCACAGTAATCTGAGTCCTTACCCAGCTGGGAGAAAAGATGGGATTTTTCCAGGATGGAAAAATGGTGTTGGTCATCCTCAGTGAGTTTCCAACCACGGCTGGGGAGGTGTGTGGGTTTGGGCACTTGTTATTCCTGGAGGACAATCTGCATTGACTGGACTCAGAAATGGTGTGGAGCTGCTTTTAAACCCAAACCACCCTCACAGGATGGGGCTGAGTGCCAGTGGTAAATCCAGAGGGGCTCTGTTCTCCCCAGAATCCCTGGGGAGGTGGGACTGCTCTGACAGTGCTGCTGTCAGTAACGTGTCTCCTTTTCAAATGCTGGTGTTCTTCATGCCCTTTGAGATAAAGTGAAATACAGGTGAATATTTGGAGGAATATACCTGGAATGTTGTTTGCAGTTATTGGCTTGCTTTGGTGCCTGATCCTTTGGTAAAATTTGTTGTCCTCCTCCTGGATTTCCTTCTGGTCTTTGGTGTGGGAGCACTTGATGCTGACAACAGGACGAGACTTTTTCTTTGGAAAGAGCACTGTGGCCAGGCAGTTCCCAGCATCTTCCTGTCAAGGGAGAGTTTAAAACTGTTCTTTTAATCAAGATTTTATCTACCAGCAACTCACTCTTTGTATGGAGCTGTTCAGGGATTAGGAAAGTGTCAAGGAGGATTTTATTTGTCTTTTTTTTCCAGGAACGAGGTTAAAACCACAAGGCTAAAGGGATTTAACAGAAGGTTTTAATTAATGCTTGTCCTGCTTTCAGGGCACGACAATGCTCTAAGTCATCTTGGAAATATGTTTGTGAGAGCTCAAAAAACAACATTAATTGATAACAGGGACTTTCATTGTGCCAGCCTTGAAACAAAAATAATCTAAGGCTTCATGGTAAGTTCTGAAAATCATTTGAGTTCCACAAAGTGTGTGTAAAGGAAGAGGGCAGTAAAATGCTGCTGACAGCTGGGGCAGAGGGAATGGAGGGGTGGAATTGGAAACACCATGGAGCTGCCAACTCCTGATTCCCATTCTGGGGTGTGGACAGCAGGAAAACGGGGACCTGAGGGGGGGAACAGGGCCCACACTGTCACACTGTCACCCAGCTTGGGCCACTGCACAGTTCCACTCAGGCCTTTGGTGGCCTCCATGACTTGAGCAAGAATTCCCTTTGGGACTGAGGCCTGGGGATCACTCAGGTGAGCCCTGGAGCAAAGCCAGGCAGGGAGGAACAGCAAGGTGCTTCCATGGTGGCAGATCCATTTGGGACACACATGTCCCTGTTTGGGAGCTGCTGCAGTGGATGTGATGGCCAGGGTGAGGAGGAGGAGGAGCAGGAACTCACCCCAGTCCTGTAGTCCTCAGTGCTGAACTGCAGGTAATACTTGTGGCCAGACTCTGGGATGTTCTGGAAGAGAGAAGATGGAGCCAGCAGTGGGATTAAAGCCTTGTGTGCTGCAAGGAGCTCTGAGGAGGGAGGGTCCTTCTGGATTCCCTGGGTTTGAGTGCAGCATCACTGAGTTTTAGTCCTTCTTGGTGTTTAAGTGCAATTCTGGCTGTTTGCAGGTCCCAAAGCAAACCTCTGTGTGTTATTTATCTAACCCTGAGCCTTCCTGTTCCCAGCACACTTTTCCCAGGAAATGTCTAATGGTACAAGGTGAGTGGGGTTTCATACCCACAGCAGATCCTCAGCTCACACCTGCCTGTGGCACCTGCAGAGCTGGGAAATGCAGGTAAACAATTGCTTCAGTCACTCTATTTTTATTAAAAATCCCCTCCTGCAGCTTTAGGATGAGGCAAGTCCAGTGTGGAGCCAAATCTCACCATGAAGGAGGTGCAGGAAACAGAGAGGATGAGCTCAGACTTTCTGATAATTTCTTTCTTCTCTGCATCCTCCTTCTCCCCTCTGCCCTTTTTGTGTATTGCCTCAAACATTGTGCTCCAAGTGACAGTGGGACATGGGCAGGGTAGTGACAGTGACTTTCTGCAATGCAGGATCACCACAGAAAGAGGGATTGCAGTGGAATTAGGTTTGGAAGGGTCTCACCTCGTGCAATAATCACATTGAAGTCTAAGATTCCAACTGCTGTAAAGCCAACTAAGAGATGTTATTGCCATGGTTTATACCACCCCTAACCTGAGTAAATTTGGGGATTTTTACAGTGACGCAGGATTGCTCCTGTGTACCATCAGTCCTGCAGGAGAGAGAAGCTGCAATACTCAGCAGGACTTTTTAAAGAGTGCAGAATTCTGTGTTTCTGGGGGTTTTGAAGCAGAGATTCCCTCCTGATTTGCAGCAACTCCCCACAGCACTGCTAGTAGCTACTACCATCCTACTACTGCTGCCTAGACAGCTTGCAAATGATGCCACACAGCTAAAACAAATATTTAATCTGGTGTGAGCACCTGAGGCTTCCTGAGCTCACCAGGGAGAAGGGAGAAGCTCCATTTGGCACAAAATAATTGTACAAAAGTCTTTGTAGGCCTGAAGGGAAACTTTTATTTCCACTATTTTCCCTACTCTCATCCCAAATGCTGTTGCCCAATCCCAGAGTGTGGGCTGAGCAGAGCTCAGGGATGTCTGGCAACCCCCAGGGAAGCAGCCAAAGATAAAAGTGTCCAAAAAGGGAAGAAAACAAGTGAGTAATTCATTTTTCCACTCAATATCTGGGTCACGGGATTCTTTTACTTTTGGGCTCCAAATTACTGCGACTTTCAAAACTGACAGATTTTTAGTCCTGGGAAGGCCAAAACAGCAATTTCAGAGCAGCTTCACTGCAGGTCCCTGAGGAATCGGTTTCCAGTCGGTTTCCAGTCGGTTTCCAGTCGGTTTCCAGTCGGTTTCCAATCAGTTTCCATCAGTTTCCCCTTCCATCTGTCCCGCTCTGTTTCCCCAGCAGGATTTTCCCCTGGGATCAGTTTTTGCCTGGATCACTGGGCTGGGAGAAGGAGTCAGAGCTGCCCCTGCTTGGATTCTGCCTTTCCCACCCACCGTGGGGCTCTGGCTGCTGCACATTACAGAACATTTCTAACTGATTGCTGGTATCGGGGAGCAGAGCTGTGGTGACAGAACATTTCTAACTGATTGCTGGTATCAGGGAGCAGAGCTGTGGTGCTGCTGCTGTGTCCACCTGAGGCTGTGAAATGTCCACCTGGGTATTTGAACACTGGATTTTCTAGCCCAATTTAAGCAAATGTTGCATGAGGCCACCTTTCCCTTTCCTCTTCACCTCCCTACTCCTGAATTAGGATTTCCAGGGCAGACTGGGACAGGGCACTGCTCCCCAAAGCTTCCCTTTAAATTCTGAGATTTTATCTGGCACAAACTAATGCTTCATTATCAGAAGTCCATTTTAAAGTGCAGGACAACAACTCCAGGAGCTGCTGTTTCCTAGAAGATCCTCACTCAAGAGAAAAGAAGGGACAACAAAAACCATCTGCATCCAGCAGCAAGGTAAGGATTATTCCAGGTTTTGCATTTTGTTGCCAGGAAACAAAGTCTCATTTTACCTGAACTTGAAAGATCATTCCCATCTAAGAGAGTTCCCAGTCCTGTTTCCAATTACCAGTTTCACCAGCTCGTGGGCTAATAAAGTTAGTATTAAATTACTGTGCTCATTATTAAATTCCACTAAAAATTATCCTGATTTTATGACATCCAGTAATAGAGTAACCAATAGGAAATTAGCCCACTTTCAAAAACAATTAAATACCAGACAAACCTAAAAAATACCCAAATCCCAATATTTTTGTCCCTTGCCTTTATGTAATACAGCCAATTCCTCGCAGGAAATGCTTTTCATTTTTTTCCAGGGGAGGACAGGAAAGAAGGAAGTGCCCACTTTTCATGCATTTCTCCTCTTGTTTTCACAGAGTATGCAAAAAAAAAAAAAAGGGGGAGGAAATAAACTGCAGAGAGTGGTTCCAGGGAGCTCCTACAGCAGCCAGCCCTGAGGAAATAAGGAGCAATTTCACTTCTCTATAATGAGGCAGTTATTTTCCTTCCTGTATGAGGAGGCAGGTGGCTGATGGAGGGGGAAAAACCCCTTTCCCTCCCCACAAATATTCACTTATTCTTCGGCCAGGCACAGGTGTTTATGTAAGGAAATGTTCACATGTAGACATATGCAAAGTGCCCAGGAAATACAGAAGGAGCATGGATACTTTTGGAGAGTATAAAATAACAGAGAATCCCTGTCATAGGTGTTTGTAGCAATTTCACAGGAAAACTTCAGTATCCCAGGAGCACCTCCATGCTCAGCACCCAATAATCTCTAATAACACAAGGGCTGCATTAATTAATGCATCCCAGATATTCCTGATTGGTTTGGAACATCTTTTTGGAAAGGGGAGATTTAACATTACACCTTCTTACTCAGTTTTAGGAGCTGCACAGGACAAGTGGTGGAAGATCTCCAGATCCTGGAAAGGATCCAGTGGAATCCAGTGCTGCCTTTGGCACCTGACACTGGGAACCCAGAACAAGCAGCCCTTGCTCTCAGGAGCTGCCCTAGGATGCAGAATTTGTTGTTCTGAGAACCCAGAACAAGCAGCCCTTGCTCTCAGGAGCTGCCCAGCAGCAGGAGCACAGGGCTGGATTTAAATCCCATCCCTCGGCTCTCCAGGAAGGGGATGCATTCCTTCCAGGATCTACAGCCCAGGACAAACATTCCCCAGAAGTTTTTGCCTGATCCTGTACTTTCAGAAAGTGAATAAGCTGTAAAAAACCCCCAGACCTGGAGGAGGAGAAGGGCTGCACCCCAGTACCACCTCGAGCATCCCCGGTAAGCTCCCCATGACGGGAAGACTCTGTCCCCGTAGCTGCTCCTCTCTGGGACTCCTGTCCCATTCTGCCACCTCAATTCCAGGTGATTTTTGGAAGATTAAGGTTTATTTTCTGGTGGGAACTGCACCGCCTTTAGAGGAAGCTCGTGGTATGAGGGAGGGACCACAGGACAGCAGCTCCTGAGGAGAGCCAGGGGTCCCTGAGGGATGAGGCTGTGGGACAGCGGTCCCTGAGGAGAGTCGGGTGTCCCTGACGAAGGGGAGGTGGGACAGCGGTCCCTGAGGAAGGGGAGGAGGGACAGCGGTCCCTGAGGAAGGGGAGGTGGGACAGCGGTCCCCGCGGGGACCCGGCTGTGCCCGAGGATGGGGCAGCGGCTCCTGAGGGACGCGGGAAGGCGCCCGGTGCCCTGCGTGGGAAAGCGCTAATCTCAGTTACATATACCAGTACTAATGTAATAATTAATTACACACTGTTAATTACACTTCCCCAGCGCCCCTTTACACCCCGCCGGCTCCCCGCTTACCTTCAGCGTAGCCTTGCGGACCTGCCCGAGCGCCCGGAGCCCGCCGAGGGATCCCGCCTGGAAGTTGCGGTACTGCAGGGCCACCCGCGCCGCCGCCGCGGCCGAGCGGCTGCCGGGCTCCAGCTGCTGCGCGGCGAGGCTGCCCCGGGGCAAGGCGAGCGCCAGGAGCAGCAGCAAGGCGGGCGGTGAGGCACGGAGCCCGGGCAGGGCGCGGAGCCCCGGCATGGTGCGGGCAGCGGCGGGCACTGGGGCGGGCTCGGCCCCGCTCCCGTACAAATAGCGGGGCCCGGCCCGCTGCTCCCGCCCGCCCTCCGCCCGCTGCCAGCGCCCGCCGGAGGGCCCGGCCCGGCGGCGACTCCCCTTCCCTCAGCCCTCCCACCCCGGAGCCCCGCGGGCTGGGGGGAACCGGGGGCTGGGGGGAACCGGGACCTTCTGGGAACCAGGAGGGTTGAAGGTGCTGGGGGGACTTGAGAGGGACCGGGGTATTGAGGGGAGCCAGGGGGGTTTGAGGGAGTCTGAGGCTTCCGAGGGAAGCCGGGGAATTTGAGGGCGTCTGAGGTTTCTGAGGGGAGCCGCCTGAATTTGAGGGGTGTCAGTACTGAGGGGAGCCTGGGAGGTTTGAGGGGGTCTGAGACTTCTGAGGGGAGTTAGAGGAATTTAAGGGGTGTCAGTACTGAGGGGAGCCTGGGGCACTTGATGAGGACCAGGGGTTCTGAGAGGAACCAGCGGGATTTGAGGGGGACTGAGGACTTGGAGGGCAGCCAGGGGGACCAGGGGTTTTAAGGGGAGCCAAAGGGCATTGAGGGGAGCCAGAGGAGCTTGAGAGGTATCAGGGGAGGTCGGAGGGATTTGAGGGGCCCTAATGGAAGCCAAGAGGACTCAGGGGGGATCAGGGTGTCTGAGAGGAGGTGAGGGGGACAGGGTGTACTCAAGGAGGGCTGGGAGCCAGAGGGACCTGAAAAATACTGGAACTGGAGCAGGACCAGGGGTTCTGAGGGGAGCCAGGGGCACTGACAGTCACAGGATTTGTCTGAAGGGAGCCTGCAGCTCAAGCCAGATGTGCAATCCTGACACAGATCAGAGCACACACAGGTAATGGTTGCAAAAACACACTTAGCTCCTTCTCAGCATTACCACAACTCAACACCTCCCAAAAGTCCAGAGCCTTACTCAGACCATGGCACACTTTGCCTGGGACACAGCTGAAATATTCCAAATACAATGCACAAGAAGCATTCATCTCTGGGATAAATCTCACTTAGTGAAGTTTTTGGAACCAGTACAGTCATGTCTTGGTAACGTGAAGAAAATCAACAGAGAGAGCAGCCAGATTCCCTTAAAATGATGTTTTGGATACAAGTGGGCTTGTTGCCTTGCTCCTCCTGGAAGCATCTCCTTTGGAGAGACTGAATGTGGTAAAATGTAAAAGGCTGCAGCACTTCCTGTGTTAAAAAAGCTGATTTTTAATGACCTGCTCTATTACCATCCCAGCAGACGGGGATTTGTATGTGCAGCTGGGAATCTATTTTTGTGCTCTGCATGAGTATTGGGGCAGGTTTCAGGGTTGGGACCTCAGAGAAGTAAATCAAAACTCTGCTTAAGTACTCAAACTCCTGTGGAGCTTAAAGTCTCTTTTTATGACTGGAATGCTTTTTCACAGAACTGGAAGTTTAGTGTTTCTGAGGCTTTCCTAAGTGAGGGCAAGAGTTATTACAGTAAAGGTAGAGTATCATTCTTTATTACAGCTTTTTATACCACCCAGCTAACCTTCCTGAATTTGTTTATTATGAATTTCCCTGCTGAAACAGATTTTGTAATTAACGGTTTGTATCTTTTCATGCCAGGCTGGAGGGGGCTTGGAACAACCTGGACTAGTGGAAGGTGTCCCTGCTTGGTGCCAAGGCTAGCTGAAGGATGATTTTTTCCTTATTGGGACACATGCCATGTTTGTCTCCAATATTTTTCTGGAAGAAACCAACATTTTCTCGTTTATCCCCGCAGAGGTGGCAGCGCTGATGCCCCGCTCAGGCCGGAATCCCGGGGCTGCCTGCCCTCCTGGCACTGGGAGGGGTCGGGCAGCGCCATTCGTGTCCCGCTGTCCCCTTCCTGCCCTTCCTGCAGCGCGCTGGGTGTGGGACCAGCGCCGAGAATGCCGTGGGAGCGCAGGAAGCGCCGATCAGGGGAAGGCGAGCGGGGCTGGCCCGTGAGGAACCTTTGGTGCAGGATGTCGGCAGGGTGCGGTGGGGTGGGGTGGGAGCGGCTGCTCCTGCTCCCGCTGCCCAGGCAAGGAGAGAAACCCACCCAGCGTGGGGGTTCCACACTCACAGCCTCGGTGCCTTCCCTGCTGGGGGAGTTTGATGAACAGAGGTAAAAGCCTCTAAGGTTTGTCACAAGGAGCCTGCCAGGCTCAGAGCCGAGCCCTGGGCCCCCATCCCTGACTCTGGATGCGCTTCCTTCCCCCTCGCCCTCTCCTCCTTTTCCTGCTGTCCCAGTGACAGGGCAGTTCCCTTCCTCCCGAGGGCAGCCCGGGGACTGTGAGTAACCCAGGGTGACAGGGACACTGAGCCCTGTGACACAGCAGGGACAATCCCCGCGCAGTTTCCTACCCTGCCGCAGAGATCACGCTGCCGTAATCTGCCCTTCATCTGAATTTACAAAACAGTTTGACTTGGGAAAAACAAAAGTTCATGTGCTGAACAGGTCCAGGTCAAGGCTGGGGCATGTTTGTAAATGTGTACAAGCACAAGATTTTGTGCCTCCACAACATTTAGGAAATGTATTTCCTTTGAGTTCTGAAGGTTTTGGACCCTTACAAGCTGGAAGTGCATCCTGCAAGAGCCCAGGTTGCTTCAGGCTCTTTGGTGAAATGAAGCTGTGCCGTGTGTCAGAGCTGAAGCAGAGGAGCTGAGGTGAATTACCTGCCCTGGGGGGATGCATCCACTGCTGGAGTGAGTCCCGAGGATGATCAGAGGCACAGAGCAGCTCTGCTGGGAGGAAAGGCTGCAGAGTTGGGATTGCTGAGCCTGGAGAAGCCTTGGGGTGACCTCACTGAGGCCTCATCTGAAGGGGCTACAAGAAGGATGGACTGGGACTATTTCCAAGGGATGGAGGGACAGGACACAGGGAATGGCTCCCACTGCCAGAGGGCAGGGATGGGTGGGAGACTGGGAAGGAATTCCTGGCTGGCAAGGTGGGCAGGCCCTGGCACAGGGTGCCCAGGTCCAGCTGCCCCTGCATCCCTGGCAGTGCCCAAGGCCAGGCTGGACACTGGGGCTGGAGCACCTGGGACAATGGGAGGTGTCCCTGCCATGGCAGGGGTGGGGCTGGATGGGCTTTAAGGTCCTTCCAACCCACACCATTCCATGATTGTGTGTATTGTGCTTAATTAGAATGTGGTGCAGGGGCTTTGTCCTTGGCAGTATTTTCCCCTCTCATCCCACATCATTTGCTGCAGCCCGAGGAGGGCAGAGCTGGTGCCAGCTCCATCTCACAGAGCTCTCTCCCTGTCCCCTTCTCCACCCCCTGTAGGAGCCAGGACATTCTGGGAAGCTCCCAAGGTTTGCACCACACTTCTGCCACAGCTGACTTGGACCCTGTGGAACTGGAAGCAAGGCTTGGTGCAGGCAGGGGCTCTGAAAAGCATTCTGAGGTTTGCATTTTCCTTTTTCATACATCAAGTGCTTGTTTAGTGCCAGTTATCCCTAATTAGTTTCATATTTGGAGGCGATTTCTATATCCCCTGTATACACCAGACCTCACTGGCTCACAATCATTACCAGCTGTCTGTAATTTAATACAGGGAATTTGGACAAAACTCACTTTATTTGGTTGTGCAACTTTTCCAGTTTTAACTTCACCATCTTGTTGTAGTTATGAACAAGTTCTGTTACTTGATTTTAACTGATTTGGGATTCAGTCTCAATAATTAATCCCAAGAATTTGTTTTTAATGACTCTCCAAATATTTTGCTGGCTAAACCATGAATTGGTCACCTTCTAATGCATTGCTGGACTGACCTTACCTATAGGAATAAAATATGGGTATTGATTTAGTGAGGCTCATTTTTTCCAGAAAAATTTGGGTTTGAAGGCTTCTGATTATTTTAAAATCACAAATAGGATTTTTTTTAAAAGAAATATTTGTATTTTTTGTCAGCAGTTCTGTCACTCCAGGCCCTTGCAAATTGTCCATCTTTCCTGTAGCTCCTTTCAGGTACTGGAAGGCCATAATTAGGTGACCCCAGCACTTGACTTTTAAGGGACAATATTTAAGTCAGCCAGGAAGGTCTGGTAAGGCCTTCTGGTCAAAACCAAGCTCATTGATGCTGTTTGCATTATTTTGTGTGTTTTTATGTTGGGTTTAAGATGTGTGCCAAGGTCCTGCACATTTGAAATGGCACCAGGAAGTTTCTGAGCTCTCTTAGCTGCTGTTCCCACTTCTCCAGTGAATTATCCATCAGCACTTCTGCTGCTGTTGTTGGAGGCCCCTCCAGCCTGAAGGTTCATGGTGTGAAGTCACCTTTAGTGCCCCATTTCATTCAGTTTGGGGTTTTTACTGTCTCAAACCAATACTTCTGCAGTGTCAGACATTCCCACACAGAAAAATCCCCTGGTGAACCCAGTGAAACAGAGAAGCACAGAAACTCCAAGCACGTCAGCATTTACAGGATCCTCTTTTACTGCACTTCCCCAAAAGTTGTTTTGCAAGGAAATTGGAATGAATCTGCCATGACTTTACCCAGGAAGGTGAGAGGACATGGATTATAAACAGGGAGTCAATCATTGCAGATGATTACCGTGTTGGAGAACATTGGCAAACCTCTCTGGGATAATTGCCTTTGAGTCCTGGAGCTGTTCTGGAACAGAGAAACCTTTCCAGACAAACAAATCCCTTCCATGTCCAGTGAGCTGCCATCACCCAGAGCCAGGAATAAACATGGGCAGTAAATAATCCCTGTTAATAACCTGAAATCACCGTGTTACCTTGTGAAACTGTAACAAAAGCGTGTGGGATCATGCTCAGGCCTGTTTAAAAACAAACATAATTAAAGCAGCCCTTTGGAGCTGAGCTGCTGAGGGGAATATTTGCTTTTTGGAGTGCTTGCTGGCTGTCACAGGGGAGCTCAGCTGGGATGTTTGGTTGGTGGACAGCTCTTGCAGCACTTCTGCCTCTCCAGAGATGTCTGGGCAGATCCCTAAAAGATGGGAATCTGCAATGAAGCCTCTACAGCACTGCCCAGGTGGAATTCCTGGTGGATGATGGATGTGGAGGCACAACCCCTCACCCCACAAAACTTTAATTTGTTTGAGGCTAACATTTACTTACCTGATAGCAATAAAATTCCCCTTGTAATGCTGACTTTGTGGCACTGATTCTGTAAAGATTCAGTGCACACCCCTGTGAAAGGGTTGCAACAGCACAATAACTTGGGAGGTGTTTGGTTGCACAATGTTTGGAGAAGGCATTAAATATTTGCACAACAAGGGGGTGATGCCTCAGGGATGTTTGGAACAAGGTGAGGACAGCAGAGGGATTCTCACCAAAATTCCCCAGCACTGTCTCAGCAGCCACCCCTCTCTGCAAGGTGACAGTGGCCCCTCAGAGCAAGGAATTTTCCATGTCCTGCTCATGGTCCCCTCTCTGTGCCCCTTTCCAGGAGCTGGGGATGCTGAGCTCCCAGGTTCCTTTCATCAAAACCCAGAAGGGACAGAAACCCCTGTGGGGACAGCCCTGCACTGTCACTGCTCTGGGCACACCCCAAAGGTGATCCCAACATTATTGATTTCATAATTGTTAACATCTCTTAGACAAAATACAACACAAAAAATTCCTCGTTGAGACTTTCCTTGAGGAGCTGGGGATGTTATTTAGAGTGGAAAACATTTATTGTTAATTCTGTTATAACAAGAATTTGTGTTGCAGGGAGATTAATTAACTTAAATGAGGTGTTTTATCTTCACATACAAATTTTGTATTTAGGCTTTTTAAAGGTTTGCTCAAAGTTAAACACTTAAGCCTGTATTTATGTCAGTAGATGCATAAATTACTCATGGAATTATTCATTGAACTTGATGATGTTGGAGATCTTTTCCAGCCTTAATGATTCTGGGATTCTATTACCCAATTTTCAGCTCACCCTATAAAGTGTGTGGTGACAGTTTGCAGGTTTTTAATTTTACTTTTCTGAAGGATTTCCAGTAACCAGGTGATGGAAGCAGACTGAGCACCCTGACAGCAGAAAAGGCAGGTTGGTCTTCAGAAACCCCTACAATTATTTCACAGAACAAATCAAAATCCACATTGTGATTTGTCTGTATTGCAAAGTTCTTATTTGGTTATTGTAGGCACCACTCCTGGGACTTAAAAATCAACCAGGATTGCATTTTAGTCTGAGTATTAGATGGACATGGAATTAAAACAGAGCAGCAGTGTCCAGTTCTTTAAGTAATTAATGTATACAAAATCTCATTTCCATACTGATGCGTGGTTTGGTTTCTCTCATCTCACATTGGTCAGTGAATTATCTCACAATAATCTCGTTTTCTTGGTTGTGATTAGCAATAACTCCTCCTTTGTTCTGTTCTGCATCACTGTGTGTTCCCAGAACTTCTGAGAAAAGGATCTTTTTCCCTGGATTAGTCACGGTGTTTGGACAAACATGGCCTTGTTTCCTCAAGAAATGTATCAGCACCACTGTGTTTATTTCTCCACAGCCTTAACCAGCAGGAGGATGGGGGAGCCCAGCTGAACATTTGGATGTAACAATCTGGTGAAATCTCAGCTTTTCCAAAGCTCAGTGTGGGCAGTGTGGTGCTTTTCATGAGTGTGGAGTGCCTGGCCAGTGTTGATCCTGTACAAGCTCCAAGGGAAGGGTGAGGGCTGTGAGCTCAGCGTGGTTTGATCCATCCAGCAGCTGCCCAAGGGCCTTCCAGACATGCCAGGCTCCAGGAGCAGCTTGTGGAGAGCAGCAGAGGGACCCAGCAGCTCCATCCCCCTTGGAGGCACTCCAAGCAGAAAGCTCTTCCCCTTTGATCCCTGGGAAAGAAAGGGAGGGAGCTGGGGTGGTCTGGCAGAGCTCCCCCACCCCAGCAACAGCCCCATCCCAGAGAGGAGTGACAGGGCTGTGCTCACCATGCCCTCTGCTCCACTGAGGGATGCGCCAGAAATGCTGCCAGGGGCACTCAGGTTTGCTGGTTTTCCTGTAAAGTGAGAGTTTTCAGGAGAGACAGCAAATGAAATTGGGAACAGGTTCACGTCTCAATGTCTATTTAATATCTAAAAAGTGGTTCTGGCTTGGAAAATGGGCCTTTGGTACCATCAAATGTTCACAGAATTATGGAACTCCAGACTGGATGGGTTGGAAGGGGCCTTAAATCTCTCATTCCCAGCCCCTGCCATGGCAGGGACACCTCCCACTGTCCCAGGTGCTCCAGCCTGGCCTTGGCACTGCCAGGGACCCAGGGGCAGCCACAGCTGCTCTGGGAATCCCAGCCCAGCCCCTCCCCACCCTCCCAGGGAGGGATTTGGGTTATAAAACCATGTCCACGATGGGTTTGTTAATTTTTTTTCCAAAGGAAAAAATGCCTTCAGACTTGTAGAATTTTATTCTTCCAGGTATTGGTGTTACAGAGTGTGCTGAACTATTTGTATGGATGAAATTGATGAAATTATCCCAGATTAAATAATTTGCTGCCAGTTAAGAGCCTGGTGCTATAATTTTTTATTAAATATAGATCTCTTCAAATTGGTGATGTGTTGACAAACACCACAGTGCCACATCTATATAAATTAAAAATCAATATATATATATTTAATGAGAGAGATGTAACCCATGATTGATGTGATTTTGTGGCTGAATCTCTGATACCATCCACATTTCCCTCTGAAAGGATTTTTAATTGAGTGTTTAATTGTCCAAACAAATAGAGAAAGTTTAGGGGAAATTCTTACATAGAGGAAAAAGGGAGAACTTTCCCTTTTTTCTGTGCAAGCCTTCGCAGAGTTTCCCTGCAGAAAGCTCCAACCTGTGTTGACATTTTGGTTTCCTTCTTTCCCTCATCCTGGCTGCCCTCGGTTCCAGAGGAGAACAATGGAGGGGAGTGAGTGCTGAGGGTATTTCCAGCACAATGATGGGAAATGCTCCATCAGCACAGAGCCCTTCTCCCTGCCCTGGTGGATCCTCTGCTCCAGAGCCTCTGCCCCAGGGGATTGGTGACCATGGAAAACTCCTGGATTGCAGGGGCACCGTTGGGAGGCACAGGGAGCCTCAGGATCCTTTCCTGCTGCATTCACAAGGTGCTGCTGGGGGACTTACACTGACTCTAACAGCTCCAAAGGTCAGAGATTTATTGTTAATGAATTGTTTTCCCAGCCTTCTTAACTCTAATGATCAGCTTTCCATATTTGTAGTGATGGCAGGGTTTCAGAGGTACTTCATTTATACCTAAATGTGATTCAGCTTTGATTTGCCATTTCTTAGCCAGACTCTTCAAAGGGAGGGGAGGGATGTTAATATTTCACATGGCTGGAGAGGAAATGCCCGGCAGTCCCAGGGGAAGAGTCACAGCACCTGTGCTGAACTCACCCAGATTTTTGGCAGGAATGATCTCATTGCTCATTGTGAGTGGAACAGAAAACAATTCTGACACAGAGCAAGAGAAGCCTGGCTCAGGAGGTGCCATCACTGCAGTCTGAGAAGGTTTCAGTGAGCTGGAGGAGGTAACAGAAATAGGTTGTGTGTTAAAAGAAATGTCAGGGGGTGGAAGATCAATACCAAAATCAAACCAAATCAATTCTTCCTTCTTTTATTTTTGCTGTGTTTCCATCTTTCCATTTGCTGTGTTTCCTTTCCAAAGCAAGGAAGGGGCAGGAGTTTAGGAGAGTCTGGTTCAGGTCAGTCTTGCTCATAAAGCAATTTGGGTTTCCCTGATCAATTTATTTAATTAACTAAAAATGCAGAATTTGAGAAGCTGTTGGATAGTTGTGCATTTTTCTGCAGTTGGCTGCAGGAGATTTTTCTCAGACTGAAGGTTGGGCTGTCCAGCTTGGAGAAGAGAAAGATCTGGGGAGATTTAATTGGGGATTTAATTGGGGATTCCAGGACCTAAAGGGAGCCTGAAAGAGCTGGAGAGGGACCTTGGACAGGGACCTGGAGTGCCAGGACAAGGGGAAATGGCTTTAAAATAAGGAGGAGAGAATTAGATGGGATCTTGGGAAGGGATTCCTCCCTCTGAGGGTGGGGCTGGGCTGGGATTCCCAGAGCAGCTGTGGCTGCCCCTGGGTCCCTGGCAGTGCCCAAGGCCAGGCTGGACACTGGGACAGAGGGAGGTGTCCCTGCCCATGGCAGGGTGGGGCTGGAGGAGCTTTAATGCCCTTCCATCCCAAACCACTCCATGATTCCCACCCAAAGAGAGCCTGGTTATGGAGCCAGCAGTGTCTGGGGGCTAAAGCACCTTCCCAGCTGTTGATCTGAACAGGAATTGCAGACATTTTATCTGTTTTTTCTTGCTTATCCCTTAGCTGAGAGGTGATGGCAACAACCACGGGAGCATCCCCAAGCCCTGGGGGGGGACACTTTGGGAAGGGGACACTTTGGGAGTGGGGCACTTTGGGAGTGGGACACTTTGGGAGTGGGACACTTTGGGAAGGGGACACTTTGGGAATGGGACACTTTGGGAGTGGGACACTTCGGGAGTGGCACTTTAATACCCATTATTGGCTTTGAGGCTTATCCTGAGCCAACAGAACCAACAATAAATTGTCACTTGAGGGCCAGCATTTAGTGCCAGCTCAGAGAAATGCAGGATGGCTGTGGCAGGTATTAAACACCCCGAATAAACCCTGCAGGAGGATCCCAGGGTAACAATGCCTGCTTGCCAAATCTGTTTGCAGAGTGCACAAAGCAACCAGGAGAGCAGCAGCAGCACAAAGGTTTCCTTGCAGATCCACCACAGGCTGCTGTGTCAGCAGAGTTGTTTGCTGGTGCTTTTCTTCCAGCCCCAAAGTGGGACTGGGCCAGGCACTGCATCCATGGGGACTGGGATGCTGTGGCTGTAGGACAGACCCCCAGCCAAGGCCCCAGGGAGCCAGTTGTGCTGTGTGGAACTCATTTATTTTTCCTCATTTCCTTGAAGAAGGCTGTGGAGGGCAGTGACTCATGCAGGCCCTCTTCCCAATCCCGAGGGATTTGTGTTTGTTTCCCATTTCCTGGAAGCACCCGGTGTTTGGGGAAGGTTGCTGGGCCACAGGGGAGGAGCTGCTGGACACCACCCACAGCCACTCTCAGGCATTTTCTGCTGGGTGCAACTCCCTGAGAATCCCAGTCCTCCAGCCTGGTAGGGAAATCACTTTTCCTCTGGGGCACACAGGGTGTGAGGCTGGCTCTGGGAAATGTTCCCAGGGAAGGAAGGCTGGGAATGTGCTGACAGCAGCACTGCTCTTTCAGGTGTCACTGTAAGAGGCTTATGAAAAGCTCCAGTTGTGCTTGGTGAGCAGAAAGTGCAGGAAAATGGGCTGAGAATGTGAGGAGTAGAAGCTGAAATGATGTTGGGACAGCTCGGGCTGGAGGCAGGAATGCTCAGCAGGGAAGGAACAGGCAGCCTTAAAAGGAAAACTTGAACATGTGAATTCTAGACAAAAAAATTATACAAAGCTGATGAATTATGAGCAATTTGCAGAGTGGCTTTGGTGAAGTGACTTTGGAAAAGAAGGGTTTGGATTGCTGAGGGTGCAGATTTGGACCCCTGGCTGTGAGAGCTGTGATCTGAGTTTTGGGGGGTGCTGCCCTGCCCCCTCCCCAGCAGCAGAGCAGGGCTCAGACGTGCTCCTCCCTTGTCTCCAGTGCATCTGCTGGCTCTCATTCCCTGCAGTAATCAGATTTGAAGCAGCTATAAAAGCCTCAGCAGTTGTTTCTCCTCGTTTGGTGGGGATGTAAACTCAGGGGAGCCAAGGGAACCCCGCAGTGGGTGCCAGGCTTGGGCAGAGCCCAGGGGTGCAGTCAGTCCCCAAGGAATGAGGTCCTTTGGATCCAGGGAGTTCAGCTGGGGCTGCTGGAGCCAAGGCTGCCCCAAAGCTCCTATTGTTGGGGTGCAACATAAGAAGTGTGAGTTCAGGCTTTGCCAGCAAGCTCACACAAGGAAGCAAACACTCCAGCTGCAGGATGGGATGTCCTTACTTGGCCTGGCTCTCTAAAGCAGGATTTTTATCTGTTCCCTTTCCTGAGTTCAGTTTCCCCTCCCCATTTTCCATTCCCTATCGCTTTCCAGAGCCTTGCCCTTGGCACTTGTTGTCAGATGTCAGATATTTGAACTTGGAGCTGATTTTCTATGAATGCTTTGTGGTTGTGGATCTCAAATTTCCAGGGGAAAAAAAAACCAACCCAAAAGCTGTATTTGCCTTCCAGATAAGAGAGAAAAAGAAAACTTCATTTATTTTCTCTCCAATTTCTTCTGATCTGAATTCATCTCCTGGTTGCCATGCAGGGATGGTGGAGTCCCCACCCCTGCCTGAAGTGTTTAAAAATCCTGAGGATGTGGTTTAGTGCTGGGTTAACAGCTGGACTGATGGTCCTGGAGGCCTTTTCCAACCTTAGGGATTCTGGGATGATTCTAAAAGGACAAAGAACTTGTTGTTCAAAAGGGTTTCAGCTCCTCTGTGTGTAACCAAAGCAGATTCCACAGGAGCTGTCCATGGCCTTGTCAGCACGGTGGGATTTCCTCCCCCATGCAAGGAGAATTTGGTTTATATGTGCAATTCAGTCATTTAAATATTAATATCAATGGGAATGTTGTTCCCACTGGAAGCAGGGAGAGGTGAAATCCCATGTGGCCCCCACATCTCTGGGATCAGTTCCTTGTGCTGCTGCTAAGGGCTGGGTGGAATTCAGGATTTGCCTAAATGGAAAAGGTAAATATAGAAATAAACCAGGCTGTGAGGGAAAGGTTCTCCCAGCACAGCACAACTTCCACTAAAACCATCTAGAACTTGCTTTACTCATTTCCTTCTGCTCAAACCAGGTTATTTTCAAGGAATTCTGTTCTTTAGGACATGTGGAGCCCAGGGGCAGCTCAGACCCAGGTGGTGAAAGCACAGCACCATTTCCCTGCCTTGAGGGAGGAAGGTGAGTCCTGGAGCTCCCTAAGAAATGACAACATTTCCAAGCCAGGGAAGCTGGAATGGCCTTTCCTTGACACTCTGGGCTAGGAATAACTCCCTTCACACTTCCTGAGTGGGATGAGCTGGCTGTGGTGCCAGGAAAGGTGAGGGGAGTACTCCAGTTACTCACCTGGAGCACTTGGATTTATTCACTTGTCAGTTATGGGGAACAACTCTCGTTTCCTTCTGCCAGGCCATGAATAATATTGGGGAAATTGTTTGCACTTGGAAACCACAAGGTGGGGAGGTCAGGGATATAAAAATGCAAAGAATTGTAATCTGTCAGTGAAACTGTGAAATCAAGTGTTGAGCAAGATGCTTCTAAAGGAAACAATATACTTTCAGAATTAGATCACAAGGGATTTTTTTCTTGCTGTGCAGAATAATTTCTCATTCACTCTTTGAAGGAAATGAAAAAGAAAATTGCATTTCACCTCCCTCTCCAGCCCCTTACTTTAAGGAATACTTAGGCAGAATTTCTTGTCCTCTAATTTGAATTATCAGTTTGTGAAATGGTTTTTTCCTCCCTTCTCCAACTTGTTTCCAATTCTTTGCCTACAAGGAAATGATTATGCTCCCCCTTTCCCACCTTTTCTCTTTTCCTCGAAATTAGAGCTTTCTGTGATTTTTTCCCCATAGTATCACTTTCTTGGGTTATGAAGCAATGCCTCATACTCAGAGATAAAGCTGGATATATGGAAATGACTCAGGATTATTGGAATAATTGTGATTTTTCATTTTTGGTTTTATTTTAAACCATCTCAACCCAATGAGAATATTTAACATAGCCATGTCAACTACAGGGATGGAATTGACTTGAATTTCCTCAGCTGCAAGGTCTGGGAGAGCTGCTGAGAAGGAATTCCACTGAGGGGAGGAATGAATTGAAAGTGAGGGATCAGGTGTATCAGCAAAGGAATTCAAGCTCAGGGAACAACAGGCCCACTGAATCAAAGTTGTTTGCTTGGAAAGTTCTCCAGGCTGCAGCAGAGAGAGGGAAAGAAATCCAGCCCACCTCAGGCAGGTCTTGGAAAGGCTCCAGCAGAGTTCAGGGCAGAGGAAATGCCTGAGGAGGAGCTGCTGGATGTGCAGAAATGCTCAGCCTTGGGCAGGACAAGAGCAGGAGCCTGGCAGGAGATGTGCCTGGGAATGAAGGAACGGAGGGAGAGAGCAGAGCTGAGAGGGGCCTGCAGGAGCCTGGGAGAGGAGCTGGATCCTTGGGGGTTCTTGGGGTGTTCCCCAGCTCTGGCTGTGGGAACAGGAGGGCTCCTGTGCTTGCAGGGATGCCAGGGGGCACTGCCAGGGAGCAGCTCCCTCTGGCACCCATTCCAGCACTGCCTTCTGCAGAGGATGAGGAGCCCTGTGACAGTGAGCTCTCCTTGGCCTTCAGCCAGGGCAGGGGAGCAGAGGCCTTGGCCAGGGTGGGAACTTCCTTCATTCCCAGGGCACTGAGCCTGGGTGGCACCACCCTGCAGCATCTGAGTCAGGATCAGAGCTCCCTCCTGAAATTCCAGGGCTGAGCTATGGAACCCTTCATGTCCTGGAACCCTTCATGTCCTGGAACCCTTCATGTCCTGGAACCCTTCATGTCCATCCTGCTGGAAGAAACATGAGAGTTTTAAGAAGTGTGAATGTTTGAGAAGGCATCTTTTCAAAGATGAACTATGGAAATGCTCAGTGGCTCTCAGGAACTGTTGTTGTTCACTATTTCCACCAAACAACTTGGGGATTTTTAGAACTTAGCACTGTTAAGGTCCACCAGGAATTTGTGTGAGGAAAACAGGCACAGAGGAAAGTTGTGCACAGAGCCAAGTTCAAGTGTTACCCAGAAATTCAGGTACAGTTCCCACAGCCCTCTGAATTCCCAGAATCACAGAATCCCAGACTGGTTTGGGTGGGAAGGGACCTTAAAATCATCTCATCCCACACCTTCCACTGGACCAGGCTGCTCCAAGCCCTGTCCAGCCTGGCCAGGAACATCAGAAAAATCTCCTGGAAGTCCTGCCTTGGCTGAGAAGCTGCACATCACTAATGGTGCTCCTACACTCTTCTGGGGGGTTTTCCACTCCATTACCTGAGCTGGCTTTGGAGAAGGAGCCTGGCAGCAGCTGCCCTTGGGAGGAGCTGTGAATTTCAGGGAGGATCAGAACAATATTGAACACTATTAACACCAGGAGCCACAAACCCACCCCACCTGTGCTCGTGGCACTCAGCAGAGGCAGGAGGTGTTTGTGTGGCACTGGATCCCTCCCAGCCACAGGAGCTGCCTCAGGCCAGGAACTTTGCTCTCAGAGAGGGCAGAAAAGCCTCCTCAGCCTTGTCCCAGCACTCTGAACAAGTCAGACTTGCCTTGGGATGGTGCACAAACACCCAGTAATGTTTGAGTGAGACACAGAGGTTTGTAATAACCCATTCCTCGGCACATGGAGGGGTTAAAAACTGTTTGCATGCCTGTGTGTGACAGATCCCTCATCCTTTGGGGGGAAAGATGAGAGTTTTCCTTCAGGAAATGGATAATGGGGCAATGATGGTGGAGTCAGTTTAATCATGTGGAACACAGCTCCTGCTTCACTGCAGTTTGATGCATCTCCCCAAAGGCAGCAATGGCTCTGAGCAGCTGAACCCTGAAATTCTTCCTTGTTTCCTGGGAGTGTTTGCTGTCCTAAGTGCTCCCTGCACCTGATCTGGGCAAGGAGGGGAGGCCACGAGGGTTTTATGGCCCCCATAAAGTTCTGTGCACAGCATTTCCTCCATCTGCTGCTGCTAACCACAGCATTTGGCATCATATGGCACTTTAAAAGCTCTGATTTATGGGGAGGCACCAACTGCACCTGTAACCAACATTCTAAAGCCTGAGTTTAAGAGCAATCTACTGTATTTATTTGGGATGTAAACACTCACTGCAATGCATGTGAGCTCACAGGAACATCACAGACAGCCAAGGGCAAGGTGATGGGGGAAAAGCAAATACTGGGAATTTACAAATAGAAAACTGTCTTTTGCTCCTGTTAAATATCCTGGATGCATGGCTGTAGTTTCTCACTCTCTGATAAAGAGCCTGATGTTACACACAACGAGATAAACACAACCCCAGGCTCGATTTAGCTTTGCTCCCCACAGTTATCTGTTTGACCTGTGGATAGAAATTGTCTCCCTGGAATCAGGAAACTCCAGGTGGCTCTGCAAGGACAATTATCTTTGAGCTCCCTCAAGTGGCAATGAAACCTTGGAGTTTGTCACTGGAACCCTCGAGTTTGTCACAGAAATCCTTGAGTTTGTCACTGGAACTCGAGTTTTTTACAAAAACCCTCGAGTTTGTCACTGGGATCCTCGAGTTTGTCACAGAAACCCTTGAGTTTTTTACAAAAACCCTTGAGTTTGTCACTGGAACCTTCGAGTTTGTCACAGAAATCCTTGAGTTTTTCCCTGGAACCCTTGAGTTTTTACAAAACCCCTTGAATTTGTCCCTGAAACCCTTGAGTTTGTCACTGAAACTCTCTAATTTTTTACAAAAACCCTTGAGTTTGTCACTGAAATCCTCGAGTTTGTCACTGAAACCCTCAAATTTGTTGCACAACTGCTTTTCCAAGGAAGCCTTGTAATTTCAGACCATGTTTTTCACAGCCACTGTGCTAAACTGAGATGCTCAGATTTCAAGGAATCTAAAGGAGTTTGGAGCAGTTGAACATGATTCATTTATTAACACATTTCTCTTTTGGCAGGTCTCTGAACAGACATGTACCAAGGGAAATGAAGTGGTTTATGTCCCAGAGGAGTCTGCACTTATTCACAACATGATACCTGCATGTTTGGAGAGGTTGTTTTGACTTTCTTCCATGGTTGCTTACCAAATTCATGACAGGGTGGCTGGGAGGTGAATGTGTTCTTCAGCATCTCAGATAAAACTCAGCTCTTTGCTTTCTACACCTCAAAAAGGTAAATAAATTATTATTGCCTTGGAAAGGTAAATAAATCCTTTGGCTTAAATCACAAGTGGTTGTGCCTCATTGAGAGCATGTAAATGAGTTTGGGGAAAAGTTTACTATGCATGAGGAAGGTGTTGTGCTGTTGTGGGGGTCCCCAGGACAAGGTGAGAGATGAGAATTGACTCCAAGTTTGAGAAGGTCGATTATTTTATGATATTATATTAAAACTATACTAAAAAAGAGAAAGGAGCCAGAAGGCTAGAACAGGAATGAAGAATAAAAACCTGTGACAGACCACACACAGCTGGCTGTGATTTGCCATTAATTAAAAACAATTCCCATGCTGGATGAACAGTTCTCCAAATCCCATGTCAAAGCAGCAAAACATGGAGAAGCTGAAGCTTCCCAGCTTCGCAGGAGAAAAGATCCTGCTGAAGGGATTTTTCATACAATATCATGGTTACATGGGGGTCTGTGGATATGTAGCAGGCTGATACAACAGAACTGGTAACTAAAGGGTGTTTGCAGAACAGCAGCTGTGCTCTTGGCTGAGTGCCAGGCTGTTTTTAACCCTTTGCTTTACTGCTGTCTCATACTGGCTTTTTAGTAAACTTTAGTAAAATTTAAAAAGTTTACTAAACGTAAAAAACGGAACTTCGTTTTTCACAGTTTCCATTTCCATTTTTAATATTTATTTCACGTTCCGCTTTCCCTTTTCCCTGGGCCTCTCTCGCAGGCCCCGGCCCAGCGCTGCCATGGCAACGGGGTCACGTGGGGCGGGTGTCACGTGGCGGGCGGTGTCACGTGGCGGGTGTCACGTGAGCGGGCGCGATGGCGGAGGAGCAGCGGGCGCTGCTGGGCGCTGAGGGCGGCGATGGCTGCGGCGGCTCCCCCGGCCCGCCCCGCGCCCTGCCCGCCGCCTGCGACCCTCGCCGCCTCCCGCACCGCCTGCTCGTCCTGGCCCTCATGTGCTTCCTGGGATTCGGTGCGGGACGGGCCCGGGGGGCGGCGTGTGCCGCGGGGGGTTGGGGTGTGGCGGCCGGGACCGAGCCCTGAGGTGTCCCCTTCTCCCCGCAGGCAGCTACTTCTGCTACGATAACCCCGCCGCTCTGCAGACCCAGGTCCAGCGGGTGAGTCGCGCTCAGGGCGCTTTGAGAAACGCGGAGAGTGAGATTCTGTGTGGGCATGGGCTAACGGGGCAGCGGGGAAGGGAGTCCGGGGGCAGAGGGGAGACGGGAGCTGGGATTTGGGAGGGAATTATTCCCTGTGAGGATGGGCAGGCCCTGGCACGGGGTGCCCAGAGCAGCTGTGGCTGCCTCTGGATCTATGGCAATGCCCAGAGCAGCTGTGGCTGCCTCTGGATCTATGGCAATGCCCAGAGCAGCTGTGGCTGCCCCAGATCCCTGGCAGTGCCCAAGACTGTTTGGAGCACCCCCTGATAGTGGAAGGGCTTGGAACAAAATAATTCCTTTCCACCCAGCCCATCAGGAACTGTGTGGATTACAGGAAATGCTGTTTCTGCCTGGCTCCTCCTGAATGCTGACTCTGCAATAACGTTTTTTTCCCCCTGTCCCTGTGCTGTGCAGGACATGAAGGTGAACACAGCCCAGTTCATGGCTCTCTATGCCTGGTACTCGTGGCCCAACGTGGTGCTGTGCTTCTTTGGGGGCTTCCTGATAGACAGAGTGTTTGGGATCCGGTGAGTGCAGCCTTGGTGTCCCTTGTGTGCAGGGAATCTGAGATAAAACTGCAGGGGAGGTTTGGACTTTATAATATAAAGCTTTTCAAGGTTATAATCAACCTCTTCAGTATTTTTTCACACTCAATTTAAGATTTTCTAATAATATAGATGAGCTTCCCTTCCTTTATAACTTAATTTGTTTCAAAAGCAGCACCTTGTACTACCTGTTCTCTATGGGAATTGTTGAGCTGCACATTTTTTTAATGTTTACTTTATGACACAGACCTTTTAACTGCCCATCCACCTCCCCTTGTTTCCCTGCTGCAGGTCTAAAATAGAGTTTTGTAAGGAAAATTTAGGATTGTGGTTGTGCATGAGGTGATTTTATTCTCTTTGCAGGCTGGGCACTGTAATATTCAGCATCTTTGTGTGTGCTGGGCAGGTGAGTGCAAGGCAGGGAGCAGAGCATGGGCTGGGCCTGCAGGTTGGGTTTCAAGTAGAGAGCTGGAATGGGAGAACCCTGGGCTCTGGTGGGAAGGGGAACCTTGGAGTGTGGCTGGAATTGTGGGAAGGACCCACATTTCACCTTGGGATGTGGCTGGAGTTGTGGGAAGGATCCACATTTCACCTTGGGTTGTGGCTGGAGTTGTGGGAAGGATCCACATTTCACCTTGGACTGTGGCTGGAGTTGTGGGAAGGATCCACATTTTTATATGTTTGATGTGGAATTGGTTGAGGATAACCCAGTGCCAGGTGGGCCAGGCTGGAGATGATGAACAGCAGAGGGAGCAAAACCCAAGATGAGCAGGAAATGGATGTGGGAAGGGAAATTTTTGTTCCTGTTTTCAGCCAGTTCTGCCTTGTTCCATGCCTGAAATGCACACTCACCATTTTCCTTTGCTGCTGTGCAGGTGGTGTTTGCTCTGGGAGCACTGTTCAACACCTTCTGGCTGATGGAAGTGGGCAGGTTCATTTTTGGGTGAGTCTGGAAGGGCACATTTGTGCTCTTGGAGGTAAGGCCATCTGGAAAACTACAAAAACCAACCCTGGAAAGCTCTCCTGGAAAAGTGCTGCCACGTGGAGCCAAAGCTGAGCATTCTGAGCCCTCTGGAGCTGGGGAATGCAGGATTTCCAGTTCCTTCCATTGTGTAACTTAAAAAACCAAACCCAGGAGTTGCTGAATCAAAACCTCTGGAGTTGTTCTGCAGTCCCTGCACTTCCATTTGCTTTCTGTGTACACAGATGTGCACCATCAGCCTGTGCACAGGGGTTTCTCTGGGGTCCTGCCCTGGCCAGCCCCCTTTGCAGTGCTGTGTTTGCTTTTGCAGGATTGGGGGTGAGTCCCTGGCCGTGGCCCAGAACACCTATGCTGTCAGCTGGTTCAAGGGCAAGGAGCTCAACCTGGTGTTTGGATTGCAGCTCAGCATGGCCAGGATTGTGAGTGGGCATGGGCACAAGGGCTGGCTCCTCCTTTGGGGCTCCTTTTGGGGTTTCACCACGGCAGGTTAACCCTGCTGGGGCTGGGGGTGCTCACCAGTGGTGGCAGCCATGGATCCTCCCCTGGGGACAGAAGGGGCTTTTCCCTGCTCCTGGCAGCTGGGAATCCTGTTTGATCAAATCTATTCATTTCAGCTCAGTTTATGAGCTTGTGGATTTATGCACTTCTCACCAGTGAAAACTCCTCCAGACATGTACAAACTCCAGTTTGTGATGTTTTATCCTTTTCCCTGCTGTCCCCTGGGTGGCATTTCAATAATAAACCCTCCTGGTGAATCCCTGGGGCTGGGAGGTGCTGGGTTCCTCACGGGGCTCTGTTGTCCCTAGGGGAGCACAGTGAACATGAACATTATGGGATGGATCTACTCCAGAGTGCAGGATCTCCTGGGCTATGCTGGTCCCAGCACCCTCGGCCTGGCTCTGCTCATAGGTCAGTGATGTTCTGTGTGTGTTACTGATTTATTAATCTCTGAAAAGCATTTATTAATCACTTCAAAGCAGCACAACTCTGAGCTTAGAAGGAGCAATTCCAGCATCTTTTGTATCATATTCTCATTTTCTGTCAGGTAATTGCAGCTTCTGAAATGCTGTGGCATTTTTTGGGCTGCCAAGTTCAAGTTTGTGTCTTGTGCAGATGGAATATTTCACATCCTCTGAGCAAAGGACAGGCTTGGAAACTTTTATGAGGAGTGTCAAAGTTTGCCTGTGGTTATCTGATTGTAAAAGGGGAATTTGAACAATTTTGGGGTGTGTTCCCTTCCCTCAGAGCCATGGGCATGGAGATTTGGTGTTGGGAATGAGGCCAGGTTTGTTTCTGTTCCTGCCAGGGGCAGATGAGGAGCTGAGGGGGAGTGATGGTGATGATTGAAATAAAATAAATCCATGTGCATGTCTGTGCTCCAAGGCAGGTGTGTGCCACGTGTCAGGGCTCTGTTTTACACCTGAACCTTGGAGCTGGTGCTAAACTTGGTGTACCTGACATGCCCAACAAAGCCTGCTCTGCCTGGGCTGGAACCCCAAATCTCTGCTGGAGCTGTGAGCTGACCATGGGGTGTTGCCTTCCCCAGGTGGGGTCACCTGTCTGTTCTCACTGGGCTGTGCTCTGATCCTGGCTTACCTGGACAGGAGGGCAGAGAAGCTGCTTTGCAAGGAGCAGGGCAAAACAGGTGAGTGCTGGGGCTGAGCTGGAGCTGCCCCTTCCTGCAATGCACCAGGTATTTAGCTCATTTCTACATGGAGTTTTAGTTTTAAACACCAGCTCAGCAGGCAGATGCTCTGCCAGCTGCTTTATTTATAAAACCAAAAGTTTGCACCAGTTTGTGCCACTGGTTCTGAGTTTCCTTGGAGTTGATTTCCTTTAGCTGGGGTGCAGAACCACGGAGCTCCTCCCTGTCAGTGTGTGTGCTGGGTTGGGTTTTCCATGTGGGACAACTCAGGGCAATTAAAAATAAACTGAATTTGAGCTCCAGTGGAATCCCAGACTGGTTTGGAGGGAAGGGACCTCTAACCTGCAGCCAGGGCTGTGGTGCAGGTGGGGTTTGGGATCACTGGGTGCTCTCCCAGCTGTGTCCATCCTGACTGCTGCCATGCTGTGTCTCCCCCCTGCAGGAGAGGTGATCAAGCTGACAGATGTGAAGGATTTCTCCCTGTCCTTGTGGCTCATCTTTGTCATCTGTGTCTGTTACTACGCTGCAGTTTTCCCTTTCATTGGCCTGGGGAAGTAAGTGCCACTCACTTTTCCAGCCATTCCCCTGGAATTTGGCCAAGCTTGTCACCAAAATGCTTAAAAACTTCACGTTCTTTGGGAATTACAAACTCAGGGGCACGAGGAATGTTTGATTTCCTGATGAAAACTGGATGCAGGTTTAAAACATGGGGTGGAATTTGGGGTCCTGTAGGATTCCTTCCATATTTACAATCCAGTACCTCATTATTTGGGTTAAATGTTGGTTATGGACTTTTTATGTGTTCCCCAAAGTGCAATTTGAATGATCCTTAAATTAAAATCAGTGGAGTTTGACAGCAAGCTCCTAAATTAATTACAGACAAAAATCTGGGATGTTTATGTCAAAGCTCTATTTAATATTTTTGTACATGAGATTCTCATGTCTTTGTCTGACTTAATTTTGATTTCATGTCCTTCAAGTCTGCATTTTTCTAAATAATTTTTTTCCTTCCCTCAGGGTTTTCTTTATTGAAAAATTCCGATTTTCCCCTCAAGAAGCCAGTGCAATCAACAGGTACATGGTGCTTGATTTAATAAGGAACACTGCCAGGGTATAGGGTGGATTTTTGAGTTCTGGGCAGGTGGGAAGAGATTTGGGCTCTCCTGTGAGCTGCATTTAAGTGGAGAAATAATTTCACACGACCCAAGGAATAACTGGGAGATGTGGATGTGGTTTTTATTAAAAACAGATGTTCACACTGGAAAGAAAAAGCTCTGGAGGGTTTTATTTTAGTATTTAGTGCTTCTTTTCTGAGTGATAAAAGCAGTTTAATAACAGCACTAAAGGAACTCAGTTTGGGCAGTTTGAGGGTGAATTTGTGATGTGGCCAGAGCCCAAAGCAGTAAAACCCCACAAGGAAACACTGGCTGGGCTCTGAGTCTGTCACTGTTGGATGCTGAGCACTTCATGTCCTCAGACCCTTTGGGAATTCGAAATTACTGAGATTTCTTTGTGGGGTGCTTTTTCCTTCTGGCCTTGGAATGCACAAAGGGCCCTGGGGGTGCTGAATGCTGAATTTCCCTCTCCTGCAGCATCGTGTACATCATCTCAGCCCCCATGTCCCCAGTGTTTGGCCTGCTGGTGGATAAAGTGGGCAAGAACATCATCTGGGTGCTGTGTGCTGTGGTCACCACTCTGGCCTCACACATCATGCTGGCCTTCACCTTCTGGAACCCCTGGATAGCCATGGTAACTCAGAGCTAAATGGAAATAAAATATTAAATATTAAATTCTGGGACTTAGCCCTAAATAGAAATAAAATAGCAAATATTTATTCTGGGATTTAAACCTAAATAGATACAAAATATCAGATATTTCTTTCTGGGATTCAGACCTAAATAGAAATAAAATATCAATATTTTTTCATAAATATAAAATAAGCAATGGGGTTGGCACTGAATTATTGTATATATTGTGAGGTGGAAAAGATTCCTCACTGTATTACTAAATTCCTGTGCCAGGTGCTCACTTTCCTCCTAAGAATTGTTATTTTAATATATTTCTGAAGGTTATTACCATTATACAAACTGCTCACTTTTCTCTTAAAACTGTTCTTTTATTTTATTTCTGAAGCTTATTACTGTTACTCAGACTGCCTGTAATGTGCTGGTTGGAACCTCAGTAAGAATCTGCATTATTGAGGGCAGATTTGCTGACATGTTTGTTTGGAGCTGAGGATGATGGTGCTCATCAGTGGGGCAGGGATTAAAAACTTTGATTTTCAAGCATTTTTCCAGTGAGGTGCAGCTCTGGGTGCTCATTCATTAACTAATTTAAATTAACAGAGTTAATTTTAGGGCTCATTCCTGGAAGCAGAAGCTCCAATTGTGGATATTTATGTACAATTTCACTGCACAGAGCATTTCTTGAGCTCCTTGTTGGGAGGAAGGGAGGGGATGTGTGGGTTTGTGGTGGCTGCAGCTGGCAGGGGGCCCTGCTGTGACCTGTCCCCGTGTCCCTGTGTCCCCAGTGCCTGCTGGGCGTGGCCTATTCCCTGCTGGCCTGTGCCCTGTGGCCCATGGTGGCCTTTGTGGTGCCCGAGCACCAGCTGGGAACTGCCTATGGCTTGTGAGTATGGCAGGGCTGGGACTGAGCACCCTGCAGGGGAGGGACAGGGACAGGGATGGTGGGAGGTTGGGAATTGGGGATTGCAGTGAAGGGAGCCTGCAGGAGAGCAGGGGAGGGGCTGGGGACAAGGCAGGGAGGGACAGGAACAGGGACAGGGATGGTGGGAGGTTGGGAATTGGGGATTGCAGTGAAGGGAGCCTGGGCAGGGACTGGGGACAGGACCCAGGGAATGGCTCTGGCTGCCAGAGGGCAGGGATGGGTGGGATTTGGGAACTGGGAATTCCAGGGAAAGGAACCTGCAGGAGAGCTGGGGAGGAACCTTGGACAAGGAGCTGCAGTGCCAGGACAAAGGGGAATGGTTTAAACTCAGTGAGGAGAGATTGAGATGGGACATTGGGAAGGAATTCCTCCCTGGGACGGTGGGGAGGGGCTGGGGGGGATTCCCAGAGCCTGGATCCTGGCAGTGTCCCAGGCCAGGCTGACCCTGGGCAGTGGGAGCTGTCCCTGCCCATGGCACTGGGGGAGCTTCAGGTCCTTCCATCCCACCCCATCCCCTGGTCCCTGGCACTCTGGAACCACTGAGTCTGAGCAGATCCAACCCATTCCTGGTTCCAGCTCCTCCAGGCTGTTCCAGGGGTTCCTGGCTGCTCTGGGATGGGGCTTGGGACAGAGCCTGGGGCTGGGGGAGGCACAGGAGCTTCCCCATGTCCCAGCAAATGGGGGCAGTGCAGCCCCCATGGGCTCAGTGCCACTGAGGAAATGAAAATCCATTTTCCTGAGCAAAGCAATCCCTGCTGTTCTGCTCTGTCCCAGCATGCAGTCCATCCAGAACCTGGGCCTGGCAGTGATTGCCATAGCAGCTGGCATGATCCTGGACACCAGGGGATACCTGTTCCTGGAGGTCTTCTTCAGTGCCTGTGTGTGCTGTGAGTGTGGAACACGCTGGAGGGGGCTCAGGGAGCTTCATGGGGCTCTTTGGTTCACATTCCTGGAAAACAGAAACCATTCCTGTTCTAGAGGTGCCAGCTGGGGCAGTGTTGGGGTGAGCTCACAGCCAGTGAAGTGCTTGGGGCTTCCTTGAAACATGGAGAGTTTCAGTGTTTAAAAAATTGAGTGAAAGTGGACAAATAATCCTTTTAAAGTGTAAATTATAAGTTTAAAATTAAAATCCTTTCTGAATTACCACGTGCTGTGAGCACAGGGAGATTTACAAAAGCAGAAAACTCTTCTGAGTCAGAGCCACCATGAAGATCTTGGGTTAAACCTGTTCATTTATTGTCAGCTAAGGCTGTCCCTTTGCCTTTGCAGTGTCACTGCTAGCTGTGGTCATGCTGTACTTTGTGAATCACCTCACAGGTGAGTCTGCAGCTGCTCCTTGCCTCACTTTGTGCCTCTGTGGAACCATTCTTCTGCTTTCCCAGTGCCCTGAGAGCTCCTGGGGGAGTTTTAAAGGTCTCAGTGCCCATTGCTGCTCTTACAGGTGGGGATCTCAACTGGTCTGCAAAGAAAAGGGCAAAACTGCAAAAAGCAGCTGCTTCTGAGTAAGTACAGAGCCAGCAAATGTCACTGGCCTTGGGAAGGGTTTGTCCTGGAGGGATTAAGCAGATCATTTCTCCAGCCTGATTTCTGGTGGATTTATTTTATTTAGTCTGTTTCAGGATTTCATATCCTGCCTCCTGTGAGTCAATATTTGAGGCAGCATTATCCAGGTCTCCTTTCCTGGCCCTGTTCCTCTTTACCATCCTTTATTTCAGTGGCCTCAAACTGAAATGTGATACAAAATGTGGTGGTTTGAGACTAAATCACAGCACTGATGGGGTTTGGGATGTCCCAAATCCAGTGTGTGTCACCCACATGTAACAATTCAGGGATTCTGTGGGGTTTGGGCTGTCCCATCTCAATGTTTGTCACCCTTGTGTAACAATTCAGGGATTCTGTGGGGTCTGGGATGTCCCATCTCAGTAACCATTCAGGGATTCTGTGGGATCTGGGATGTCCCATCTCAGTAACCATTCAGGGATTCTGTGGGGTCTGGGATGTCCCATCTCAGTAACCATTCAGGGATTCTGTGGGGTTTGGGATGTCCCATCTCAATGTTTGTCACCCACATGTGACAATTCAGGGATTCTGTGGGGTTTGGGCTGCCCCATCTCAGTGTTTGTCACCCCCATGTAACAATTCAGGGATTCTGTGGGGTCTGGGATGCCCCATCTCAGTAACCATTCAGGGATTCTGTGGGGTCTGGTCCCCCAGGGCAGGGTTTGCAGTAATTGTTGTCCCCTGTTTCTTTCAGAAAGGAAAGTTGAGTAGCAAAGCCCTGCCAGGTGGGAGCTCCAGCAGCAGGGCTGGGCTTGCTCTGGAGCTCTCTGGAAGATCTCTCAGCCCTGGGGTTCCAGCCCTGCCTCAGCCCCTGCTGTGTTTCAGCAATGCCAAAATTCCTTTTCCTGCTGGGCTGAGCTCTGCTCCCCACAGGCTCCTGGAGTGAGGCTCAGCCCCCCTGTGCTCACAGGTGGAGATTTGAGCAAAAAGCATTTTGTGTTCTCACCCAGAGCTCCCACAGCTCACTGCTGCTGCTTCTGTCACTGTCTAAATGCAAAATCCACTTTTTAAATGTATTTCCAGCTTTGGGCTTGTGTCCTTTCAACACAATGCAAAAAGAGCCACAGATGCTCAAAGGGACTTTTGTTTTTTTGTAGATTTCTGAACTCTGAGACTGCTGAGCAGTCTTTTATTGCCTTCTGGATTCTCTTTGTATTGTAATGTTTATTTTAAGGATGAAAGTTTGTTTAATAGATAGGAAAAATGTTACAGAACTCCCTGAGCACGTTGTAATCTGGGAAAAAGCAAAAGGTTTCTCTTTCCACTGAAATCTTGGAGCGAAATAAAAGGAACCTGCAGAAATCAGCCTCTCTCTTTATTTACACTGAATTATTGATCCCTGCACATCTCAGGCTCATTCACCTGATACCCCAGGACATTTCCTAGCTATTAAAATAACAATATTAAACTATTAAATAATATTCCAACAATTCCCTGCTGGGCAGGTTGTCCCTCAGGGCAAACACCTTTCTGCCACTTTTCTTTTGCAGAGCAGAAGAGCAGGAGAGGCTCAGAAGGCAGAACGAAGATGATTTGGCAAAATTGCTGCCAAAAGCTGATGCCTTTAGTTTAAGGAATAAATACCTGTCCAGGCTTGGAGCTCAGGTATCACTAACAGGGGGTCACAGACAATCCAAAACCAAAATAATCAGGGGTTTATTTAAAGAGTTTGCCTGGTTTAAACAGCCAGCAGCTGCACTTCTGAGTGAAATTCCTGGGATTTGGTCTCAGAAGGAAATCTCCCAATAATTAAAAATGGAATGAAAGAAAGGGATCAAAGGCTGGCCCACCTCAGAAGCTGAGGAATGTCTTAATTTTATTTTTTTGCAGCTCCCAGCTCATTACTCCTCCTGTTTCTCAACCCTGGCCCACAGAAGTGTGCTGAAATAGCAGCTTGGCCCTTGGAGAAGCAGGAATATCTGAATTTCCTGGGCCACAGAGCCCAGCACCAGCAGATGCTCCGTGCTTTGCTGCCAGCCTAGATCCTAGATTTCAAATATTGCCTCAAACTCCTCCTGCCTGGGCAGTGCAGAGATCCTGATGGGACCTGTGGCTCTGCTGGAACCTCTGAGTAGCTGCTCCAGCCTCCTGTCTCACATGCTCCGTGAGTAGCTGGGCCAGGGCCAGGATTTGATCTCTGGCTGTGAAATGGGAAAATTCAATCATTGAGTTGGGGTGAGCCTGGATGGAGGTGGGGATTCCCAGCCTCTCTTGGACCCCCTCATGGCTCTGGTTTGTTTTCCTGAGAGAAGAAGGTGAGGAAGAGCTCCCAAGTGAGTATTGCAGAGGAATCTCCAATTCCAGAAGGACAAAAAGTGTTCACCTTGGAATTTGTCCCAGGGCACTAACAGCAATAACCTGTCCAAGCCTGAATAATGTGAAAACTGATTTGTTTTTAAGAGTTAATGACTAAAAACTATAAAAAGAGTTAAAGCAACAGCTGAGTTTTGCTTCCAGAGGGAAAAGCCTTGAATTCCATGCTGGAACTCATCATTTTCCCATTGTTTCAGAGGGAATTTCATTTCATTCAGTTCCCAGAGCTCCTGCAGGGTGCCCTTTGCTTTGGTTTAATTACTCCTCGAGGTAATTGGACCAATTACCCCTGAGAAGAGAGCAGATCTTACTGTACAGGAGGTGTGTGGAGCCCCAGGAATGGGGAATTTCCTGGGATGGCTCCAGGGAATTCTGTGTGCCACAAAAAGCTCAGGAGCCTTTCCCTGTGTTTGGCTGCAGGTGGAGGAGTCTGTTAGGATAAAAATGCTGCATTTGATGTAGAATATTCTTAATTTAATCTTTTTAATTTAAGCAGAGCTCACAGTCTTAAAGTTGGTTTTAAAAGAGACTTTTCAGTGGAGATTTCTTTGATGTCCCTGGGAAACTCTCGTTTTCCTGAAGGACCTTTGGGTGAAAGTTGTGGATTCTGAAGGACAAAAGCAGAGCAGCAGCTTGGGGCTCCCTGCCCTGAGCTGTGCTGGTTTTACTGGTGCTTGCTGGCCCCTCAGAGCCAGCACTGAGCCTTGGCTGCCTGGTTTCCCTGTGGGATTGTGAATTTTGGGTGTTTTTAAATAAAACCTTCCACTGGACACTGCCCCCTCTGGTTTTTGCTTGTTGAGGGTTCTGTTGCTGCCTTTGGGTGTTGTTGGGGATATTTTTTCCCTGAGAATGGTGGAGAGTTTGGGGCAAGTTTCTCTTTGAGGATCCAAAGGCAAAGCTGCCCCCGCTGCTGGGAGGGAGAGAATTAAATTGAATTTTGCTCTCCTGCTTCTCTTGAACTCTGCCACGTTCTGGTGGGAGGAGGAGCTGCTCTGCTGTTCCCTCCAGGCTGCATTTCCAGCCCTGCAGTTCCTGTTTTGGTTTCACTGCTGCTCCCTTCAGGGTCCTGCCCCAGTCCTGGGGGACAAATTCCCCTGTGAGCTGCAGTGGAAAGGGCTTTAACCCTCATGGGGACACATTTATTGAGAATATCTCAAAACCGGAGATTTATTGTGCCAGTTCCTCATAACCCGCTCTGTGCCAGTGCCCGAGGAGCCTTTGGCAGGAGGGGCGGGGATGGGGCACGGTGGGACGGGAGGTTTATCCCGGGAATTCTCCCTTTCCCAGGCATCCCTCACTAGAGGTCAGCACCGGCCCGCGCTGCCTCGGGCTGTCGGCGATGGGGAAATGGGATCCAAAATTCCGGCCTGGGCTTGGGTTCGTTCTGTGCCCGATTGGCACGGCCCGGCCCTGGCACGGGTGCCCATCCCCGGCAGTGCCCAGGGGTGGTGCAAAGGGTCCCTGCCCATGGCTGGGTGGATTTAGGATCCTTCCAGCCCAACCCAGTCTGGGATTCCATGGGATAGAGTCCAGCCTTTGGGAAAAGCACCTCAATCCCTCGCCCTCTTGGACTGAGTTTATCTCCAGGTGGGTGAATCTGGGTTTTAGCAGGGAAGTTCAGCAGCAGGAATTTCCATGGAAAGGGAGCTCGGGGCTCGGCAGGGAGGGTTGGGCACCCATCCCTGGAGGTGTCCCAGCAACTCCTGGGGTGTCCCCAGAGCTCTGGGCTGGGACAGGGTGGGGATCAGGCACAGGTTGCACTCATGGGCTGGGAGGGCTTTTCCAGCTCAGGGATCCCGGGATTCTGTGGTTGCTCCTCCTGTTCCTGAGTGGGCTCGGGGAGCTTCTGGTGGATGAGCTTTGTCTGATCCAGCTGGGCCTGACCTTTGGAAGAAAACTTCCTCATTTCTTTGGGATTTAGGGCTGAACCTCTCTGTTCTCCAAGCCAAAGGTGGGGCCTGCAGGGAACAGAAGGGAAAAACTCCTGCTCTGTTCCCCCTGCCCAAGCTGCTCCTCCTGGCGTTTGGATTTTGCAGCTGTGGCTCTGTGAACACGGGGCTGCTCCTCAAATGATCCCAATCAACGTTAGCCCTTAATTAACGGAGTTGTTAACGAGTTTATAAAGCTCTGTGTGTGTGGGCACAGCTGGGAAGGGCAGGGATTGAGCCCTGGTGGAGCTGGCACACCCCACATCCCTGCTGGCAGCTGGAATGGGATGGAATTATATATATATGGAATGGGATGGAATATTATATATAATAATATATAAAATATATAATATATAATATATATAATATATAAAATATATATTTGATATAATATATCAAAAAAGGTCAGGGAAGGAGCAGCCTCCTGGCAGCTGGGGGGAAATGCTCATTTGGGGCTGGGGCAAACCCAGAGGGACATCTCAGCTGTCCCCTCAATCCTGATGGAAATTTACTTCAACTCCAGGATCCCGTTAAAAACCCAACTTTGTTCCCAGAATATCTGCAGGTAAGCATTACATGGATTTCTGATTTTATTGGATATTTTTGTATATGGATTTTGGGGTTTATTTTACAGTGTAGCAGTAGCAACAAATCAGCTTGGATCTGTTAGGCCAGAGGAGGTTTCTGGGTGTCCCTCATTGCCCACCCTGCATCCCAGACCCCCATGAAGATGAAATCCAGAGCAAACCTTGATTTCCCATCCCATCAGAAAATGCATTGCTTAGAGGAGCTGCCTAAAGCAAATTTCCCAGGATTTTAGATTAAAGAAATCCCTGCAAGCAGTTTGCAGTGAGAGTGAGGTGAGATTTTTGTCCATCATCCCAGCTCAGGACAGGTGTCAGGAATGAGGGATGGACACAGGGAGAGCTGGGGGGGACAGCTGGCACTCCAGGCTCCATGGAAATGCAGCAGCTCCTCATTCCATGGATGGATTTCCCTGCCTGGGACTCTGACATGGATCCAGTGATAGATGATGGACTGGCTGTAATGCCAGTGTTATTTCAGAGCTGAACCCAGGGAAAATCTCTCACTGGTGCTGCTGGTTTGGAATTCTGGGCTTTGTTCTGCTGCAGGGGAAGCAAATCCAACCCTTTCCTTTTGTAATGGCTCCAAATGGGGAAGGAGAGCAGAGGTGGCTGCTGGGGCAGTCCTTGGAATTGTTTGGGATATTCGGGGCACAGGGAGGCTGCAGGGGGAGCTCCTCCTGTCCCAGAGTGTCCTGGAATTGTTTGGGATATTTGGGCACAGGGAGCTCCTCCTGGCCTGGAATTATTTGGGATATCTGGGGCACAGGGAGCTCCTCCTGGCCTGGAATTGTTTGGGGTATTTGGGCACAGGGAGCTCCTCCTGGCCTGGAATTGTTTGGGGTATTTGGGCACAGGGAGCTCCTCCTGGCCTGGAATTATTTGGGATATTCGGGCACAGGGAGCTCCTCCTGGCCTGGAATTGTTTGGGGTATTTGGGCACAGGGAGCTCCTCCTGGCCTGGAATTGTTTGGGGTATTTGGGCACAGGGAGCTCCTCCTGGCCTGGAATTGTCCTGGAATTGTTTGGGATATTTGGGCACAGGGAGCTCCTCCTGGCCTGGAATTGTTTGGGGTATTTGGGCACAGGGAGCTCCTCCTGGCCTGGAATTATTTGGGATATTTGGGCACAGGGAGCTCCTCCTGGCCTGGAATTGTTTGGGATATTTGGGCACAGGGAGCTCCTCCTGGCCTGGAATTGTTTGGGGTATTTGGGCACAGGGAGCTCCTCCTGTCCCAGAGTGTCCTGGAACTGGCTTGGAGCAGTGCCAGGGGCTGGGCTGGGGGGATGCTGGGCAGGAATCCTCCCTGGGAGGGTGGGCACGGCTGGGATGGGATTCCCCAAGGATTCCCCTGTCCCCTGGCAGTGCCCAGGCCAGGTTGGACACTGGGACAGTGGGAGGTGTCCCTGCCATGGCCCTGGATGGGCTTTGAGGTCCCTCCAAACCATTCCAGCATGCTGGCACTCCCACAGTGCCCACCCATCCCTTCCTGTGCCATTTCTGTTCCCATTGACCGTTTTAAGGGTGTCTCATGAAGGGCACAATCCACAGGCTCACATTTTCCCCTTTGCACGGAATAATTTTTTTTCCCTTCCCCTTTCCTGCCCTTCCTGCTCTCCCTTTGCCAGGCTGCTGCTCTCCAGGGTTTGCTGATGAGCTTAACCCAATTAGTGCCCTCGGGAGCAGAGCCTGATTGCCCTGCACATCCTTTTGGAATCCATCACTGCCTGACACAGTCAGCAATTGGCCTCCCAGTGAACCAAAGGGATTCGGGAGCACATCCCCCTGCCCAGTGCTGCCAGCAAGGTTCTCATTCCCAAACTGGGGCTTTTCTGGGGGATCAATCTGTGCTTTTGAGGTAGAAAACCCAGCTTGGATCTGATGCAGCAGTTCCAGAGCTGCTGCTGTGATCCCTGCCCGAGGTTTTTTATGGACACAGCGGAGATTGCTCAGAGCAGCTCCCCCTGAGAGGCTGCAGGAATGAATCAGGAGCTCAGGGGCATCCCCAGGAATCAGGAGCTCAGAGGAATTCCCAGGAATCAGGAGCTCAGGGGCATTCCCAGGGCTGCAGGAATGAATCAGGAGCTCAGGGGCAGTCCCAGGAATCAGGAGCTCAGAGGAATTCCTAGGAATCAGGAGCTCAGGGGCAGTCCCAGGAATCAGGAGCTCAGAGGAATTCCCAGGAATCAGGAGCTCAGGAGCATTCCCAGAAGGAATCAAGGCCTCAAGGGCAGCAGTTCAGGTGCTTCCATTTGTTTCCCTGGCTGGGACCAAAGCTGGATTTTCGCCCTCAGTGGGAAATGCTCTTCCCCAGGAGAGCCTTGCAGGAGGGATCTGCTGCTCCAGAGGGTGCAGGGTCCAGCTCTGAGCTGGAATTATGATTTTCCTTTGGATATACAGAGGAAAATCACAATTCCAGCTCCTCCTTCAGCAGCTCCTTGGGCTGGGCTGGATGAATGGCAGCCTGGCACCACTGGGCATCAATGGGCTCCCTCTGGTTTATTTTCCTGGCAGCCTCCCCTGCTCCAGGCATCATTCCCAACATTCCCATTTCCCTGCTGGGGCTGAACCTGGGCCCAGCTGCAGCTCTGTGGGATCTCCCATCCCTCTGAGGGGTCACTTAGGGGATCTCACAGCCCAAAACCTCCTGGTGCCCTCTGGGCTGCCCAGAGCAGCTCCCCAGCCCTTTTGGGGCTGCTTTTGCCATCACCAAGCTCTTCCCCAGCTCCCTTATTCCTGAATAAGAACTGGATCCCAGGGAGTTGTGCTGTGGGACTCTAAAGCCAGTATTTATTTGTGAGAGTCGCTCTGGGGGGGCCTAATTGGAGCAGCTTTTCTGCTCAGGCTGCGGAACGGGGCAATAAAAATCAGAGATTGATGGTTATGGGCAGATTAAATGGGCATCAAAGTTATAAATTAGAGCCCTGCCCGAGCTGGGATTGGCCACCAGAGATGCTGCAAAGTGCCAGGGGTGTTTAATGAGCTCGTTTATTTGCAGGCTCCAACTGCATCAACTTGGGCAGTTTATTGAAAGTGTGTTTAAAATAACCACAGTGCCAGGAGGGCTGGGTCAAACAGCCCAGGGGGAAAAGCAGGAGCTGGGAGCAGGAATTTGGATTTCCAGGGCAGTCTGAGGGCTTGGGGAGCGTGAGGGATCCATCCTGTGGCTCTGCACTGCTGGATTTTGGTTCCTTCTGGTTTTTGGTCATTTCAGTGCACACACGAGGCCTCAGTGTGTTCAGTGTCAGAAATATTGGGTGTGGGTTGTGGTGAAATGTTCTAGGGGGGAAAAGCAGGAGCTGAAAGCAGAAATTTGGGTTTCTAGGGCAGTCTGAGGGCTTGGGGAATGTGAAGGATCCATCCTGTGGCTCTGCCCTGCTGGAGCTTTGGTTCCTCCTGGTTTTTGGGCATTTCACCAAAGTGCAGATGTTGTGGGATGTGCCTGGGATGCTGGGCTGGGCTGGCTGGCCTGGTTATCCATGGAAATGAAACGTCTCCAATCCATGGAAATGAAATGTTCCCATTCCCAGGGGTCCTGGAGGGACTCAGCAGCTCAACCAGAGCTTGGAGGAGCTCATGGAGCCCTTGGGAGTGCTTAAATGACATTTAAAGGTTGTTTATTCCTTGTTGGGAAACTGCCCTGGTGGCTCCAGAGTCACCCCTCTGCTCATCAAAGGAGAGGGAATGGAGAGTTCTGTAAATGGCAAAGAAAAGGGAATATCCTGGTGATATGGAGAGTTCTGTAAATGGCAGGAAAATGGAATATCCTGGTGATGTGGAGAGTTCTAAATGGTAGGAAAAGGGAATATCCTGGTGATGTGGAGAGTTCTAAATGACAGAAAAAGGGAATATCCTGATGATATGGAGAGTTCTGTAAATGGCAAAGAAAAGGGAATATCCTGGTATTGTTTGCTCACAGCTGGCAGGGCACAGCCTGGAATTCAGAAGCACAAAATTCACACAGCAGATCTGATCACTGAGGTGATTCTGTTGGATTGTTCCCAAGCTCCAGAGCTGGAAGCTCACAGAGAAGGGCTGGAATTGGGGCTGCTCTTAGAGGAGAATAAATTCCATTTCCTGCCTCGTTGAGGGAGATTTGTAATTGGGGTTGGGGCTGAACTCCGAGTTCAGCTCAGTGCAGGATGTGGCATCGGGAGCTCCCCTCTGTCCCTGTCCCATCCTCTGTTCCAGGATCTTTTGTTTCTCTCCAAAGAGCCCCTTTGCCCTCCTCCATTGAAAAATTCCTCTTTTTTTCCTCGTGGCTGCATTTCCCTGGGAGTTCTGGTGAAACCTTTCAGTGCAGGGGTCTGGGAGGGAGGGTTTGGGGTCAGAGAGCGTTATTGAAAGTGGTGTTTAAAAATGATATTATTGAAAGTGATGTCATTTGAGGTGCTGTTACTTAGGGTGATGCTTTTTGAAGTGATATTTGGGATGATATTATTTAAGGTGGGGTTTTTTGAAGTGACTTTTTGGAATGACATTTTTTTGGAGTGATTTTATTTAAGGGGATATTATTGAAAGTGATATCATTTGAGGTGGTGTTACTTAGGGTGATATTTTTTGAAGTGATAATATTTAAAGTGGCGTTATTTAAAGTGCTTTTATTTAAAGTGATAATATTTAAAGTGCTTTTATTTAAAGTGGCGTTATTTAAAGTGATTTTATTTAAAGTGGTGTTATTTAAAGGGCAGTTACTTAAAGTGGTGTTATTTAAAGTGATATTATTTAAGGTGCTGTTATTTAGTGATATTATTTAAGGTGATTTTACTTATGGTATTATTTAAGGTGCTGTTATTTAGGGTGATTTTATTTATGGTATTATTTAAGGTGCTGTTATTTAGGGTGATTTTATTTATGGTATTATTTAAGGTGCTGTTATTTACAATAGCTGTTGATGGGCTCCCAGCCCCTCGTGCAGTTAAATGGAAAATGGCAGCTGCAGCTTTTAACAGAAATGTGGGGTTTTCCTAAAGAAAAGAGGTGAAGTCTTTGACACAGGGCAGAGCTGGAGGATTTTTTTTTTCCTGGAAAATCCGGGGAATGTGTGAGGAGGAGCCATTCCCAGCTGGGAGATGAGGCAGGAGAGGGTCAGTGCAGGAATTCTGCCCTTGCCCAGAGCAGCTGTGGCTGCCAAACCCCCTGCTCAGGGCATGGGATGGGCTCTGAGATCCCAAACCATTCCATGATTCCTCTCTGCTGGAAAAACACAAAAAGGGAATTAGTGTGGCCTGGAGCCTGGGCTGGGAATGCTCCCTCTGGAAAGGGAATGCTGCTCCTGCAGCCCCCACCTCACATCCGAGGGAAATAAAGCACCAGGATGATCCCAATAAATTACAATAATTGTGCCTGGCAGCATGTGGTAATTTAAAATGGATTAATCTAACAGGGCTTAAAGAGGAATAAATAATAAACATCTCCAAGCAGCGGGAACCCTGCTCTCCTCCGTCCTGCCTGGATATTAATCACTGCTCATAAACTGCTGCAGAAATCAGTGTGGGAGCAGGAGGAGGAAGGGGGAATTCAGCCCAGGGATGGGGCAGAGCCAGGGGAGCGTTCCCAGGCCCCTGAGCAATGGGGATGTGCTGCTCCCTCCCTGCCTGGGGCTCGGGGGCTCAGGGTGGGCTCTGTCCTCATTTCCTGAGCTGGGATTCCCCGTGGATGAAGGACAGAGCACGGCTGGTGCTGGGCACTCCTCATCCATGGGGCTGGGACCCAGGGCTCTGCTGCTGCCCAGAAATCCCAGGGGAAACATTCCTGGGCTGGGCAAGGGGGGAAGGCAGCCCCGGGGCTGGATCTGTGCTTTTGCAGTGCCCTGATTCCCGGGCTTGGCTCTCACCCGCTCTGTGCCGGGCATTCCAAGGGCAGAGCAGGGCTGGCAGCCATTCCCTTCCTTCCCCATCCCCATCCCCTTTCCCATTTCATTCCCTTTTCCTTCCTTTCCCTTCCCCATCCCCGTGTCCCCATCCCCATTCCCTTTCCCTTCTTTCCCTTCTTTCTCTTTCCCATCCCCGTTCCCAGCAGGGCTGGGGCTGTGGGGCAGCTCTGGTCCCTGGGCTGGGCTTTGGGGCCTTGGGGAGGGGGTTCCTGGCTGGGCTGGGGCTCTGTGGGATTTGGGGAGGGGGTTCCTGGCTGGGCTGGGGCTCTGTGGGATTTGGGGAGGGGGTTCCTGGCTGGGATGGGTTCTGTGGGATTTGGGGAGGGGGTTCCTGGCTGGGATGGGTTCTGTGGGATTTGGGGAGGGGGTTCCTGGCTGGGATGGGTTCTGTGGGATTTGGGGAGGGGATTCCTGGCTGGGCTGGGTTCTGTGGGATTTGGGGAGGGGGTTCCTGGCTGGGCTGGGATCCCAGAGCTGCCCCCGCTCCCGGCAGTGCCCAGGGCCGGGCTGGAATTGTCCCTGCAGGGCTGGAGGAGCCCCGAGGTCCCCCCAAGGTCCCTCCCAGTCCAAACCAGTCTGGGATGGGACCCTGGGCTGGGCTGGGGCTGCACCCTGCAGGTCTCTGCTCTCCTGTGTCACCCTCCTGATTAATCTCAGTAATTAATTAGTTAATTAGCGTGGTTGGGCGTCATAATAGACAGAGACGTGGGGGTTTTTATGTAGAATGGGTGAATTTTTATTTACAGAGTTGATTTTTATATGGTATTAGAAGGTATTGTGTGTGACTTTAATTAGCTAATTGGTGAAACTCAGCTAATTGCCTGGTAATGACCAATGCATGTGTTTCTCACATTTTTCTCTTTTTAGATCATTTACATTTTTTGTCTCTTGGGGAGTGAGGGTTTTACACAGGTGGGATTTTCTTTGTAGGTGTGAGCTGGTTTTTCACAAGAACAGATTGTTGTGTAAACTGATTCTTATCCTTATAATTTTTTTTTAATGGGAACCGAATAGGTTAACTTTAATAGCAAGGCTTGAACTGTGTTTTACAAAGTTTTTAATTTTATTTTTATTTCCATGTAGCAGTTTATGTGACAGGGTTTGAAGCTCAGCTTCTCCTGCTCCTTTCAAACCCCAGTTTGGAAAATACCACTGTTGAAAACATGAAGATTTTCACCAAACTTATTTTTTTTAAACAAAAACATAGAAGTGACGTTAATGTACAATTGTAACAGCTGTGTTTGATCCTTCCAGATTTTAAAGAAGAAGGAAAACCAGAAGGGAAATGTTCTCCCAGGGAACAGCTGAGCTCTAAGGTTCAAGTGCTCGTTTTGTTTGCAGATGCATCAATAATGTTCAGAGGTTCTATTAACATTAATAATATTGTTAACATTAATAAAATTAATAATCAATATAATTATAAAACGTATAACTTCAATTAATGAATTTAATGAAATTTAAAATGCTGATATGAATACAATTATTATTATTTATTATTTGTTTCCAGTCTCGTGTGCTGCCCACCAGGAGTTTCTCTGTTTGGATCTCCATCCCTGTGTCAGAAGAAAGGAACCAAACCAAAGTTTTATCGTTGGAATAAAATTTCCTTTGTTGGGTCACTCAGGCTGTGTCTGGTGTGGTGCTTCTGTGACTCCTGGGAAAAAATATTTCAGGACTTCAGGCTCCTGCACCCTTTGCAGGCTGATTTTGGGGCCGGTTTAGAGCTGTTTTGGCAATTTCTGTTAAATTCCAGTTCACAGCGTGGGTGCTGTCAGGGAAAGGTTTAAAGTAATGAAAAATATTCTGAGAGAATCATGGAATAAAGGCTCTGAATGAGAAGGACAGGGAGGTGGCACCCAGGAAGGGAATCCAAGGGAATCCTTGGGAATATTCTGCAGGATTTGAGAGTTCTTGCATAGCAATTCTAGGAAAAAAAAATTAAAAAATATTTATATATAAAAATATGTACTAGAAATATGTATTATATTATATATTTATATTACATATATTTACATAGAGCATAATATATATAACATTATATATTATTATATATTATATATCTTATATATTAATATATAAATATTATTAAATATTATATATTATATAACATATATATATAATGTAAATATCTAAATATTTTTTACCATTATGTGTGTATACACACACATATATATATATTTATACATACATACATATACATATACATGTATATACATAAACCCACACAATTGTAGAATTCCATAATTTATCTCCCTCCCAATTCTAGACTATAATTCTTGGAATTTTTTATTTATTATTATTAATAGGGATAAGGAATTGTTGGTCTGTGTTTGAGTCCATGACTAACCCCTGGCTCTGTGCTCAATGATCAATAACTGATCAAGAATTGCCAATTTTACCGATAACACGATGGGATAAATCCCCAAGGACTGACCCGGGGCCAATCACCCCAGGGCCACGGGCTGGGACAGGGGACAGGCCCCGAGGTCCTGCTGGGCTCCGTCACACTGAGCTGTCCCTGCTGTCCCTGGGGAGCCCCAGGACCTTGGGGGACACTCGGGGACACCCCCAGAGCCCCAGGACATTGGGGGACACTCGGGGACACCCAGGGCACCCCTGGAGCCCCAGGACATTGGGGGGACATTGGGGACACCCCCAGAGCCCCAGGACATTGGGGGACACCCAGGGCACCCCCCGGAGCCCCAGGACCTTGGGGGGACACTCGGGGACACCCAGGGCACCCCCGGAGCCCCAGGACATTGGGGGACACCCAGGGCCCCCCCGGAGCCCCAGCTGGGGACACTGGGGACAGGGGGACGGGGAGGGAGCCCCAAACCCCCGAGGAGCCTCTGTGGGGTCAGAGCAGGGAAACTGAGGCTGAGGAGCTCCCGGGGCTGCTCGGGGCACTGAGACCCGACCGGGGACACTCGGGAGCATTCGGGGGCCACTCGAGGTCACTGCGGGTCATTGCAAGGTCACTTTGGGGTTACTCTAGGTCATTGGGGTCATTTGAAGGTCATTCAAGGTCATTTTGGGGTTACTATAGGTCATTGGGGTCATTCAAGGTCAATTTTGGTTTTGGGGACTTTTGAGTTCCTGACTGGGGTTACTTTAGGTCATTTTTGGGGTCATTTTGGGGTTACTTCAGGTCATTGGGGTCATTTGAAGGTCATTCAAGGTCATTTTGGGGTTACTATAGGTCATAGGGGTCATTTGAGGTCATTTTAAGATTTTGAGATTTTTGAGTTCCAGGCTGGGGTTACTGTAGGTCATTTTTGGGGTCATTTTGGGGTTACTCTAGGTCATTGGGGTCATTTGAAGGTCATTCAAGGTCATTTTGGGGTTACTTCAGGTCATTGGGGTCATTTGAGGTCAATTTTGGATTTTGAGATTTTTCAGTCACTGACTGGGGTTACTTTAGGTCATTTTGGGGTCATGTTGGGGTCATTTTGGGGTTACTTCAGGTCATTGGGGTCATTTGAAGGTCATTCAAGGTCATTTTGGGGTTACTCTAGGTCATTGGGGTCACTTGAGGTCAATTTTGGTTTTTGGGATTTTTGAGTTTCTGAGCGGGGTTACTTTAGGTCATTTTTGGGGTCATTCTGGGGTTACTTTGGGTCATTGGGGTCATTTGAAGGTCATTCAAGGTCATTTTGGGGTTACTCTAGGTCATTGGGGTCATTTGAGGTCAATTTTGGTTTTTGAGATTTTTGAGTTCCTGACTGGGGTTACTTTAGGTCATTTTGGGGTCATTCTGGGGTTACTTGAGGTCACTGGGGTCATTTGAAGGTCATTCAAGGTCATTTTGGGGTTACTATAGGTCATTGGGGTCATTTGAGGTCATTTTAAGATTTTGAGATTTTTGAGTTCCAGGCTGGGGTTACTTTAGGTCATTTTTGGGGTCATTCTGGGGTTACTCTAGGTCATTGGGGTCATTTGAAGGTCATTTTGGGGTTACTTCAGGTCATTGGGGTCATTTGAGGTCATTTTAAGATTTTGAGATTTTTGAGTTCCTGACTGGGGTTACTTTAGGTCATTTTTGGGGTCACTTTGGGGTTACTCGAGGTCATTGGGGTCATTTGAAGGTCATTCAAGGTCATTTTGGGGTTACTATAGGTCATTGGGGTCACTTGAGGTCATTTTTGGTTTTTGAGATTTTTGAGTTCCTGACTGGGGTTACTTTAGGTCATTTTGGGGTCATTTTGGGGTTAATTCAGGTCATTGGGGTCATTTGAAGGTCATTCAAGGTCATTTTGGGGTTACTTTAGGTCATTGGGGTCATCCAAGGTCAATTTTGGTTTTTGAGATTTTTGAGTTCCTGACTGGGGTTACTTTAGGTCATTTCAGGGTCATTTTGGGGTGATTTTGGGGTCCCTCGATGTCATTCTCGTCCCCAGTAATCGATGCAGGGCTCAGAGCTTGGCTTTGGTGTTGGTTTTCAGTTTTTATTCTGGCAGCAGAGCTGGGGCAGGGCTGGGCTGGGACTGCCTGGAAACCTCCACAGCCCCGGGGATGCGCTGCGATCTCTGTGCCAGGAGCTCCCTGGGGCTCCCAAAGGGGGAAATGGGAAAAAATGGAAAAATAATGGGCAAAAATAAATAATGGAAAAAATAATGGGGGAGAAAATAATGGGGAAAATAGTGGGGGAAAATAATGGGGGGGAAATGTAATGGGGAAAAAATAATGGGGAAAAAATATCAGGGGAAAAAATGGGGAAAATAATGGGGGGAAAATAATGGGGGGAAAATAATGGGGGGAAAATAATGGGGGGGGAATAATGGGGAAAAAAATGAGGGGGAAATAATGGGAGAAAAACAATGGGGGGAAAAGAAGGGGGAGAAAATAATGGGGGAGAAAATAAGAGGGGGAAATATAATGGGGAAAAATAATAGTGCAAAAATAATGGGGAAAAATAATGGTGGAAAATAATGCAAAAAAATAATGGGGGAAAATAATGGGGGGGGAAATTAGGGGGTGAAAATAAGGGGGGAAAATATAATGGGGGAAAAATAATGGGGAAAAATAACAGGGGAAAAATAACACGGTAAAAAAATGGTGCAGAGAAAATGGGGGAAAATAGTGGGGAAAAATAATGGGGAAAATATAATGGGGAAAAATGACGGGGCAAAAATAATGGGAAAATAACAGGGGGAAAATAATGGGAAGAAATAATGGGAAAATAATAGGGGAAAAATAACGGGGAAAAATAATGGGAGTAAAATAATGGGGGAAAAATAAGGGGGGGAAAATAAGGGGGGGGAAATAAGGGGGGAAAATCAAGGGGGAAAATGGGGAGAAAATGGGGGCGAAAAAAAGGGAGGAAAATAAAGGGGGAAATATAATGGGGCAAAATATAATGGGAAAAATAGTGGGGAAAAGATAATGGGGAAAAGATAACAGGGAAAAGATAATGGGGAAAAAACGGGGGGAAAATAATGGGGGAAAGTAATGGGAAAAATAATGGGGGAAAATAATGGGGAGGAAATAAGGGGGGAAAATAATGGGGGAAAATAATGGGGAAAAATAATGGAGAAAAGATAATGGGGAAAAAATAATGGGGAAAGTAATGGGGGGAAAATAATGGGGAGGGAATAAGGGGGGAAAATAATGGTCAAAAATGGGGAGAAAATAAGGGAGGAAAATAAGGGGGGGAAATATAATGGGGGAAATACAATGGGGAAAAATGGGGAAAAAATAATGGGGAAAATAATGGAGAAAAAAATAATGGAGAAAAAATAATGGGGAAAAAATAATGGGGAAAATAATGGGGGGAAATCAATGGGGGAAATCAATGGGGAAAAATAATGGAGAAAAGATAATGGGGGAAAAATAATGGGGAAAATAATGGGGAAAATAATGGGGGAAGAATAAGGGGGGGAAATAATGGGGGAAAATAATGGGGGAAAATGGGAAAAAGCAAGGGGGGAAATGGACAGAAATGGGGAAAAACTGTGGGGAAATGGAGGAAAGGGGGGAAAGGGGGGTAAAAATAGGGGGACATTTGGGGCGAAATGGGGGGAAAGGGGGAGAAAGGAAAAGCAGGAGGAAGGGGAGGAAAAGGGGGGGTGGGAAAAATGGGGGAGAAATAATGGGGATGGGTTTGGGATTTTTCCAGCCCTGTTTGAATGCAACACTCACAGTGGCAGCCCCAGCCAGGATTCCTTGTCCCTCACGGATCCTCCTCCTCCTCCCCAGCCTTTGGGGTGAATCCTTGTCCTGGTTTGGAGCTCAGCACTCTGCCAGGAGGGCAGGAATGGAAAACCCCAGGAAAATCCCCTGCTCTGTGGCTGTAACTTCGAAATTATGGGGTTTTCAGGCAAAAATGTGGGAAAAGGAACAGCAGCTCTTTACTAGGATGTGTACAATGAGGAAAACAAGCTACAGACCAGGAAAACCATCCCAGTAACAATCCCAACACCTTTTCCCTCCTTTGGGCCGTTCCCCCTTGGGTGCAGCTGTGGGAACAGTGGGATGTCTGGGTTAGAGTGGAACACAGGAAACACCTGCAGGAGGAGAAGGTGGAGGAGAGGGGGACAGAGGGGTTTTTGGGGTTTCCTGGGCTCCCACCTGTCCCGTGTGATGTCCATGACAGGGGTGGCAGCGGGGAGAGGGGTCTGGGTGATCCCTGAGTACCAACACAGGGTGAGGGTCCCTCAGAGTGAGGGTCAGGGGTTGGGGTCCCAGGATTCCCTTAAAGCACTGAGCACAGGGTGAGGGATCAGGGATTGGGGTCCTGGATCTGCCCTAAAGCACCAAGCTGAGGGTCAGGGTCCCTCTGGAGGAAGGAATTAGGAATTGGCGTTTCCTCTAAATCGCTGAGCACAGGGATTGGGGTCAGGGATTGGGGTCCTGGATTTCCCCTAAAGCACCAAACAGAGGGTCAGGGTCCCTCTGGGGAGAGGGGTCAGGGACTGGGGTCCTGGGTTCCCCCCAAGCAGAGGGTGAGGGGTCAGGGATTGGGGTCCTGGGTGTTCCCTAAAGCCCCAAGCTGAGGGTCAGGGTCCCTCTGGAGAGAGGAATTAGAGATTGGGGTCCTGGGTTTCCTCTAAATCGCTGAGCACAGAGATTGGGGTCCCAGGTGTTCCCTACAGCACTGAGCACAGGGATTGGGGTCAGGGACTGGGGCCCTGTGTTCCCCTGAGCACAGGGTGAGGGATCAGGGGTTGGGGCCCTGGATCTGCCCTAAAACACCAAACAAAGGGTCAGGGTCCCTCTGGAGAGAGGGGTCGGGGGTTGGGGCCCTGTGTTCCCCTCGAGGGATCAGGGGTTGGGGTCAGGGATTGGGGTTTTGGGATGTTGAAGACCCCAGACCCTGGAGCTCAGACTCACCCAGAGCAGGAGGAGCAGTGAAGGACAGAGCTCTGGTGTGGCAGGGAATTGTCCCCACAGCAGCAGCCCGGCCCCAAACCCAGCCCTGAGCCCCAAACCCAGCCCTGAGCCCCAAACCCAGCCCTGAGCCCAGCCAAGCCCCCCCATCCCTGCACTGCCCTGGAAAACCCCCAGGAACTGAGATCAGCCCTGGATAAAACCCCAACAAACCCTCGTCACCACCCCAAGCCAAAAAAACCCAACAAATCCTGATCCCCATCCCAAACAAAAAACCCCAACAAATCCTCATCCCAAGAAAAATAAACCCCCAACAAATCCTCATCCCCATCCCAAGCAAAAAACCCCAACAAATCCTCATCCCAAGCAAAATAAACCCCCAACAAATCCTCATCCCCATCCCAAACAAAAAAAAACATTCAACAAATCCTCATCCCCATCCCAAGCAAAAAACAACCCAAGAAATCCTGATCCCCATCCCAAGCAAAAAACCCCAACAAATCCTCATCTTCACCCCAACAAATCCTGATCCCCATCCCAAACCAAAAAAACCCCAACAAATCCCCATCCCCATCTCAAGCCCCAAAAATAAACCCAACAAATCCTCATTTCCATTACAGGCAAAAAATAAAACCCCAACAGATCCTCATCCCCATCCCAAACAAAAAAACCCAACAAATCCTCATCTCCACCCCCAACCAAGAATAAAACCCCAACAAATCCTGATCCCCATCCCAAGCCAAAAAAACCAACCCAACAAATCCGCATTCCCATTGCAAGGAAAAAATTAAAACCCAACAGATCCTCATCTCCATCTCAAGCCAAAAAAACCCCAACAAATCCTGATCCCCATCCCAAACAAGAATAAAACCCCAACAAATCCTCATCTCCATTCCAGGCAAAAAATGAAACCCCAACAAACCCTGATCCCCACCCCAAGCTCACCTTGTGTGCCCTGAGCAGCTTCATTCCATCTCTGAGGAGCAAAAGGGAGCAAAAGCTCCTGGGAGAAAGAAATAAAATAAAAAAATAAAAAAATGGGAAAAAGTAACCTTGCACAGCTGTGGGGGTTTGCACAGGTGGGATCTGGTTCTGGCTCCCCTGGACATGGAAGGAAGGGCAGCACCAAAAATGAGCACAAAAAAAAGGAGAGCAAGGACTGAAGAAGCCACAGAAATGTCCTTTGATACAGGAATTATTCTGTTATTTGACTTTTGCTTTCTCCCAGAAATGCAGCACCAAAGGACAGCAGCACCTCATTCAAATTAAGATTTAAAAATACTGAAGAAGCCCCGCCAATGTCCTTTGATACAGGAATTGATCTGTTATTTACCCATGCTTTTGAACCATCCCTGGTGGTGCTGCCCAGCACCAGCCCCTTTTAATGCAGAATAAAGTGTTTATTTTGAAATAAACCTTCCATGTAAATCCTGGCAGTCTTTGGTACAAGCACGGGTTTCCTCTGCTTCGGTGTCTGTGGGCTGTGAATTTCAAAGCCAGATCATTTTCCTGCCCTGGCTCTCACAGGGGTTTTGTCCTCTGTGGCTTTGGGGGATTTTTGGTGTCACTGTGGCTTTTATCAAACCCCACCAGTGCTGATTCCATCTCTGGTTTGGCCTCAATGATCCAGGCTTGGCAGGCCAGGCTGCTGGGGAGAGGAGAACACAGTTCCCAGAATGGAAATAATCACCAAATAATCATAAAATAATGCCAAATAATCACCAAATAATCACCAAACAATCACCAAACAATTATTGAATAACACCAAACAATAACCAGTCACCAAATAATCACCAAATAGTCACCAAACAATCACCAAATCATCACCAAATAATCACCAAATAACACCAAATAATCACCAAATAATCCCCAAATAATCACTAAATAACATCAAATAACCCCAAATAACACCAAATAATCACCAAATAATCACTAAATAACACCAAATAATCACTAAATAATCACCAAATAATCATAAAATAATGCCAAATAATCACCAAATAATCACCAAACAATCACCAAACAATTACTGAATAACATCAAACAATAACCAGCCACCAAATAATCACCAAATAGTCACCAAACAATCACCAAATCATCACTAAATAATCACTAAATAACCACCAAATAACACCAAATAATCACCAAATAATCACCAAATAATCACTAAATAACCCCAAATAACACCAAATAATCACCAAAACCAGGCAGGACTCCATCAGGGAGCAGGGTTTGCACTGGGAAAGGGCAGATCCCTCACTGGGATTAGTGGAGCTGGTAGAAAATCAGGAATTTCCTGGATAATGTGCCAATGGTTCATTTTTAATCAGGTTTAACTGCCCAATGTGCCAATGGTTCATTTTTAGCCAGGTTTACCTGTCCAATGTGCCAGTGGTTCATTTTTAGCCAGGTTTACCTGCCCCATGTGCCAATGGTTCATTTTTAGCTGGGTTTACCTGTCCAATATGCCAATGGCTCATTTTTAGCCAGGTTTACCTGTCCAATGTGCCAGTGGTTCATTTTTAACCAGGTTTAACTGCCCAATGTGCCAATGGTTCATTTTTAACCAGGTTTACCTGCCCAGTGTGCCAGTGGTTCATTTTTAGCCAGGTTTACCTGTCCAATGTGCCAATGGTTCAGTTTTAGCCAGGTTTACCTACCCAATGTGCCAATGGTTCATTTTAAGCCAGGATTTTTGGGATGTGGATTTGCAGGAGCAGAGCTGGGAGCAGCTCCAGGGCCAAACTGGCTCCTGTCTGCCCAGAATTTCATTTTTTTGGATACTGGGAAGGCAAAACTCAGCATTTCAGAATAAACCTGGGGTCTGGGGCTTTAGTGGGGCTTTGGGGTCCCAGAATGGGGAACACCCTGGGCTGGGAGGGATCCACAGGGATCCAGTGCAGGATCTGCCATGGGGAGTGCCCCAGGAATGCAGGAAAATCCCCCCATTCCATATTTTTGGGATTTTCCATCCCTGAGTCCTGTCCTGAATTCCTGGAGGGATTCCCCTGATCCCAGCCAGGCTCATCCATCAGCGATAATTCCCAATTTTCCTTTGTTTAGACTGATGCAATCTCTGGAATGTTATAAATCAGGAGAGACCATTTATCTCAGTCCCCAGGCACCACTCATGACTAATTAAATCCCATAATTAACTGGAGCAGGCCCCTGAGGAGCAGCAGGAGCACCATTCCCAGACAATGGAAGAGCATTTCCCACTGGATTTGCATGCCCAGGGCTGAGCAGGAGTAAAATAATTCTGTTCTTTTACTATTTGCTCTCCAACATAAAGATTTCATATTTAAACACGATGATTAATTTTTCTAGATGAATCCTGGTTGGATAAAGATTTCATATTTAAATATGATGATTAATGTTTCTAGATGAATTCTGGTTGGATAAAGATTTCATATTTAAATATGATGTTCAGTGTTTCTCGATGAATTCTGGTTGGTTTTCCTAAAGCACCAGAGCCAATGGATACACTCAATTTTCCCAGGGATTTTTCTCTCGGCAGCACCAAAACCCCCAAATATTTTCTGAGTGAACCATGAACATTCCCTGCAGATAATCCCTCACGTTGCCCCGCAAATCTTTGGAGTTTCAGCTCCTGAAATCCCTCTGCTCCTGGAGGAACAGGCTGGGAAGGGCGTTTGACCCAACCTAAGCCATGTCCGTGGGGAGCAGGATGGGATTTGGGAGATTTCCCATTCATTCCTCCCCAGGCTGATGGATGCAAGGCCTGGGTTTGATCTGAGCTCTGTGACAGTCGGGGTTGGGTTTTAAGGGAGCGAGGGCAGCTCCCCCTGGAGAGAAAAATGGATTTTCCAAGAGTTCACTCATCCTGCATGGCACAAGGACACTCAGAATAAACATTTGGGAGGGATTCGAGGAGCTGAAATCCGTAATTCACTGTGAGAGCTCTTGGTTCTTGCTCTGGGATGGAAAAAAAGCACTGGGAAGCTTTAAATGGAGCAAAATCCACAATAAAACTGTTAGAGAATGAACAGACACAAGAGGTGCTGGGCAGGGCAATTAATTAGGGATAATAAAAGGGGCAATGACAGCATCCAAATGAAGGAGGAATTAATGGGAATCTGCATTATCCCTGCTGCTTTTCCTGGGAAAGATGTGCTTTGCATCCCACAGCTCTGCTTGGACTGGGATGGGGGTTTGTGCCTTAAATATTTGGGGTTTGGAACCAAGCCGTTGAAAATCCATCATTGTTTCAAAAAATGTGGAATTTATGGTTGGACCAATAAATATTTCACAGCCTGAACCAGGAACAGTATCCAGGGAAATGCCTCTAAATTGGCCATGGAAGTAGAATAATAATTAAGAAATATTTACTTACAATTATATCCACTCACCCCTTTTTTAAATGCTGTGATTAATTAAATTCCCAGATTTCCTCATAGTCTCTCAGTATATTACACATGGAAATTAATTTTCTCCAACCGCTCATTAAGGACCCCAAGTGCTGCAGATCCCACTTGAATCAGTTACTCCTTACTTTGCATTGGAAATCTTTCCAAAGGCATTTCCTGTGAATTGCAGGGAATTTATAACAGAGAAAATTCTTTTTGTGACATTGGGTTTCATTCAGTAACCAGGCAGGACTGAAGGGGGAATTTCCCAGCACCAAAATTGAGTTCTCAGGAAGCATCCAAAGCCATCTCCAGGTGTTTCCAGGGATAAATCCAGTGTTTTCCAAGTGTTTCAAAGATTTCTGCAGAAATCTTTGCACAAGTTTAGGCTCAGGGCGCTGACAGTGCACCATGAAATGCTTGAAATTACCTCCAGAAAATGGATTTTTGGCAATGTTAGGGAAAGATCCTTTAAGGAATTTGTGCCTGAAGAGCATCATAAACCCCAGTGAAGCCACCTGGATGCAGATTTGGGGTTGGAATTGTGTGTAATAAAATTCCCATCGAGAAGCTGATGGAACGAGCTCTTTGGAGTTGGTGCTGGCAGCTGGGTTTATTTATATGCAGAATATATAATGTAGAATATAGACTCTATAAAATAAAATATATAAAATAGAATCTGTGAAATAGAAATATAAAATAAATATATAATATGTAATATATAACATATAACACATAATATATAATATATATTATATAATATATAATCTATAACATATAACATATAACACATATAACATATAATATATAATGTATAATATATAATACATAATATATAATATATAATATATAATACATAATATATATTATATAATATATATTGTATATTATATAATATATAATATATTATATATTATATATTATATAATATATAATATATTATATATAATCTATAATCTATAATTTATTATATATGATATATTATATATTATATATGATATATGATATATGATACATTATATATTATATATTATATATTATATAATATATAATATATTATATATTATTTATTATGTAGTATATATAATATAATATGGAATATAGAGTATAGAAAATAGACGATATGAAATAAAATACATTAAATAAAATCTATGAAACGGACTATATAAAGTAGGATATGGGATTGCTGTATTTCCGTGCTGCACACACCCAGCCTCGCTGATTCCCCGTCAGACGCTCCTTGCAGGGCTCAGAGCGGCTCCGAAGCGCCCGTAGATCCGAGTTTCGCCATTCCATGGCTGCAGGCCGGGGATGACAGCGGATCCATCCCTGCGCTGGAGCCGTGCCAGCAGTTTCTGCTCTCGCTGCTGTCGCTGCTCGCTCCCGCTCTGGCTCTTCCCATTTTTTTCCCCCTCCCTCTCTCTGAGGTTTTTCTGGTGCCCAACTCCGAGGTTCGCAGCTTCCCCGTCTCCTGCTGTTCCACGGGAGGCAGCGCCGGGAGGAGCCGCGTTCCTGCCTCCTTTTCCTGGGAAACTTCAGCATGCGGCTGGTAAGGGATGGGATTGCTAAAGGAACGGCCCGGGATGGAGCAGCTCCCCGGGATGCAGCTCCGGGATGGAGGGGAAGCTCCGGGATGGAGCTCTGGGATGGAGCGGCTGTGGGATGGAGCATCTCCGAGATGGAGCTCCGGGATGGAGCAACTCCCCGGGATGGAGCAGTGCAGCTCAGGGACGGAGCTCCGGGATGGAGCAGATCTCCGGGATGGAGCAGCTCCCCGGGATGGAGCTCCGGGATGGAGCGGCTCTCCGGGATGGAGCAGCTCCGAGATGGAGCTCCGGGATGGAGCAGCTCCCCGGGATGGAGCATCTCCCCGGGAATAACCGGAGAGGGAATGCCGGGGTGCGGGGTGCCCAGCGGGACAGGGATGTGACACACCAGGGATGAGCAGGCACATTTCCTTAAGGAATTTGGGATCCAGAGGCACTTCTGCCCGGGGAGAAAGCGGCTGGAGCGTTCGCGATGCGATTCCTGACGCGCTGTAAGTTTATTACGGGAATTTACGGGCTGGGCTCTGTGCTCGGGAAGGAGGGAACCATCTCCGGGTGATAACAATTCCGAACAGCGCTTGGAAAACATACCCGAGGATTCTCAGGGCTCTGCCGAGCCGTGGCCGGTGCTGTGGCAGAATTTCCCTGGATTTCACAGCCCTTTTCCTCTTGGTTGTGCCATTATTGGGGCTGTGCTTCCCGGGGGAGCAGCCCGCGGCTCTGAGCCCCGGGATCCCGCAGGGATTTCAGCTCCCAGCGCTGCCAGAGCCGGCGGATCCATGCAGGGCTCCTGAGCCGGAGTTCGGCTGTTTGTCAGCGCGGAAAAGCTCCGGGCTGGGGGCTGGATCCCGGTGAGATCATCCCGGGAACGCTGCGGGACCAGCCCCGCTCTGGCGCTGGGCAGAGCACTGGGATGGATGATCCCGCTCCCGGATTGATTGTGGGGTTTTGCCGGAGCAGCTGGAGCAGGGCTGGCTGGGTTGGGCACTCAGGATCTTCCCAGCACGTTGGGACAGAGATTCCCTCGGGAGCGGCTTCCACAGGGTGGTTCCTTCCATCCCAAACTCCATCCCTGAGTTTGGGCTCAGACATCCCACGAGGCATTCCCAAACCTCACTCCAAGGCATTCCATTGGGATGTGATGGATGGGAGTGATAGAAACACCAGAGGGTGGAAATAAAGCAGGCAGAGACTCTGGGAGGCAAGGCAGGGAGCTGGGGATGGTTCCTCAGGAATTCCAAGGGCAGGGAGCTGGGGATGGTTCCTCAGGAATTCCAGGGGCAGGGAGCTGGGGATGGTTCCTCAGGAATTCCAGGGGCAGGGAGATGGGGATGGTTCCTCAGGAATTCCAGGGGCAGGGAGATGGGGATGGTTCCTCAGGAATTCCAAGGGCAGGGAGCCGACCCTCAGGTGAGGATCCATCCTGCACATCCCATTCCTCACGGCAGGAGGAGGAGGTTGGGATTGATGGATCCTCCACAGCTCTGAGCTCCAGAGTGGGTGGCTGGAAATCAGCAAATATTGAATTCTCGTTTCTCCCAAGCTGGAATTAATCCGAGCTTCTCAGTTTTCCCAGACAACTTGTCGGACGCTGGAAACTCATTTGTTAAATTGCACAGGGAAACAAAAGGCTGCATTAGGAATATCCCACTTACCTGGAGCTGAATTTATTTGGATTCCCTTTGCTGCTTCAAGTTTTTCAGCTTCCCAAAGGGCTGGAGAAGCTCTAGAGGAGTCTCATAAATAAAATAAAGCCATAAGAATTTCCCTGAGCTGTAGGTGCTGGGATTTACTTCATGTTCCCAGTGCAGCACTGTCTAACCTCTGGAACTGTGTCCAATACTTTTGTTCCCTGCTTTCCCTGAGTATTCCAAGGCACAGACAGAACTGGATTCTTTTCCCTGCTTTAAATCTCTTAAAACTTGGATTTTCTGTCATGGGGCTCCTGCAGGTCCCTGCTGTGGCAGTTTGGGGATTCCTGGAATCCCAATAAAACCAGAGATTGTGTGTGCCCCAGGGCTAAAGCCTGGCTTTGTGTGTGAAATCTTGTACAGACCTGAAATACAGGGAAGAGATCAAATGCCAGGAAATGTTTTTACTTCCAGCAATCCCCTGGATGCCAAAGAAAACACAGGAATAAATGACAAACTGGCTGGGATGAGCTCTCTGAAGGGGAAATTTTCCTGTTTCAGGAGCCTTCAGCGGCTCTCAGTGCCCTGATTGCAGCTGGGAAAGCACAGCAAAGCCAATATTCCACATTTTCTCCAGCTGGAAATCCTGATTGCAGCACCCCGGCTCCAGGTGGGCAGAGGGGTGAGGCACCTGCAGGTGCTGTCCCAGATTTCTGTGCTGTCCCTCAGACCAGGGGCTGGGGCCTGAGTTCCAACTCACTCCTCTACAACAGGCTGGATGAGTAACTACAGGGTGTAAACACAGAGAGTAACTACAGAGAGTAAAATCACCCAGAGGAAAACATGGAGATGTCTCCTGAAACAAGGATCTTAATCCAGGTTTAGCTGGAGTTTGGGCAGCTCTGCTCACCCCAGGTTTTGAGCAGGGCCTTGCTGTGGGGACATTCCCATTCAGCGGGGTCAGAGCCTTTGAAGGGTCTGAAGAGTGGTTTTGGGGAGAAACAGAGCTGGGAAAATACCCGTGAGGAAAAGGAATTGTCAGCTCTCCTCTTTCTCTGAGAGCTGGAGATTGAACTGGGACAGTCCCTCATCTAAAGGGAGTGGAAACAGGAAAGCTGTGGGAAAGTGGGGATTTGAGAGCCCATCTGGCACTGAACCCCCCTGAGTAATCCAGACTGGGAACAAGGCAGAGGGGAGCTCCCATCCCTTGGCAATGATGATTTCCAGGCAGTTCTGTTGGATTTAGGAATGCCCTTGAGGCCTTTCCCAGCTTCAATAATTCCACCATTCCCACTGAAGGAAGCTGGATCTGCTCCCCCAGCTGCAGGAATGCTGCCATTACTTTTGTGTGTAAATCCAATTGCATCCCCCAGTGGTTTTTTTTTGCATTTCCCTTGTTCATGATTAATTTATTTGTCCTCAATTTCACCAAAATTCAGCATTTTCTGTCAGGTTTCACTGACTCCTGGTGTCACCTGCAACTCTTCCCCCTTGCTGCTCCTCTGCTTTTCCCACATAAATAATAAAAGGGATTTTGGGGAGCCCTGGGAAGCTCTTTACAAGCTCTGCAAGTCGGGCTCATTTAATTCCTGAAGGCTGCACATCCACATCCTGATATCCAGGCAGGGAATTCATTTACATGCCATGGATGGCTCAGCCACCCCTCAACTGCTGGCATTTCGTCCCTGCTTTGGAATATTATTTACATTTATTAAAATGCAGTTGGAGAAGGTTCAACTTGGTGCCTTTTAAAACAATGTGGAGCAGCTGCTTTCAGAAAGACACAGAGACGGTCCTTTATTCATTAATTTCCTGTTAATCCTTTAAATTCCTTCCATTATCAAGTATTTAAAGTGGTTTTTACGTGCTAATAACTGAATGGGAAGTGTGGAGTGTTCCATTTTCCAGGTGCCTGAAATTCAGGGTGATTTTAGCTCATCTCCTGTCTTGTTTTCCCTCTCCACAAAACATCCCGAGCTTTTATCCCATCCTTTCCTCCTCTCCCTGAGGAATCCAACGAGGCCAGCAGTGCCTGAAGGGAATTTTTCATCCAGTGATGTGGCTGTGTGGTCATCGATTGGAATCCTGATGGAAAATGTCCTCTTGCAAAGGGAGGGATGCCAAAGGAATCTGGGAATGCTGGTGGGGTTTAGGCTCAGCCTAAACGGGGGAATGGGTCTGTGTAAGCCCCTCTCAGGATTGTTTTAGGCCAGCATTTCAGCAGCTGATTTGTGCCAAACTCCTCATCCCAAAGTTCTGCCTACACCTAGAAATAAAGACCCAAACTGGGTATAATTAAAATTAAACCAGTGTTCAAACTGCTATGCACCCCGGGCAAAACAAACCTGAATTATCCATTTACAAGACAGTTGCTGATGGGAAATGACCCTTAGAATTCAGTGTGGGCACAAAGCACAACTGGTGTTAAAGTGATTGTGGCCTTGGGCAAACTCGTCTTCCACGGCAAAAGGGAAAAGAGGGAATCTCCCCCTCGGTCCAGGAACCAGCAGCACATGGGGGTCCCTGGAGCAGGGAATTTCATGGATGCTGTGCCAATGAAAAGCTCCTTTTCCTCGGGTTTAGGATTTGAAGGAAGGAGCCTGAGTGTTGTAATTAAAAGCGCAGCAGAGGCCTGAGGGTGATGGATGTGTCCCCACTGAGCAGCCCCTGGGGTTTTTCCCTGGCAGAAAGTTGATGGGAATTCACCACCAGGACAGAGCAAACACACCCACACCGGGCTGGGGGAAGGAATTGCACTGGGAGCAGCCTGGGAATGTTCCAAGGTGGATTTTCATTGAAAATATGGCCCTGATAGTGTGGAATTTCATGGTCACTCCAAGAGGGGATGGAGGTGTTCCCTGCTTGGGGATGAAGTGGCCTCAGCTTTGTGGGGCCTGTCACAACCTCACAAATAATGGAATTAAGGAATAAAGGAATTAAGGGATTTAGCATCTGGCATTTGCAAACACAAGTTCTGACAGTGGAAATGGGGCCAGGGAGCCCAAACTCAGAACTCGGGGAGTGGCAGAACTAATGCTCATTTAACAGGGAGAGAAGGCTGCAAACATTGGTGCAGAAATGAAAATGCATTAATGGAGACATAAGACACAGAAGTGTTTGAAGACATTGGCTTGCTCAGGGTGCTAACAGATCAAACCAGCACTTTTTGGGTTTGTTGCTGTTTTCAGCACCCCAGATGGCTGCAGACCGTAGGGTTTGGGCCCATTGTGTCTGTCCTGGTGCCAGCTGGACAGAGGAATGGCCAGTGCTGGCCAGCCTCGGGGCAGTGCACGTGCCAAGGCTGGAATGGCTCCCCTGTGCCCCAGACTGAGGGAGCAGGGCAGGCTCTGGGCAGTGTGTGTGTTTTAGGGGGTTACTTTGGGATTCAGGCTCCTGCTGGGGGCTCTCTGGGAGAGGGACTGTTTGTGTTCCATGTTTGCCAGCACATTTCTGCTCCAATGCTTCCCTCTCTTAGGTGTTCCTGGGTGTGTTTTGGGAGAGAAACTTGTGTTTGGTGTAACCTGGAGCCTCTGGAAGGTGAATAATCCAATTTTGGCAGGAGGGGTTGCATCCCAAGTGACCTCTCACGTTTGGGATCAGTGTGTGTGCTGTGAATCCCAAAGAGGTGATTCCAGCTGGGGACTGGCAATTCAGGACAAAGAGTTTCACTGACCATGGATTTGTCTCAGCTTTCCTGGAGCACCCCGAAGTTGTGTTTGTCCTTGTGGCAAAATCCAATTTTGTCTCCAGGAGCTCTCCTTGACCTTCTCACTCCAGAGCAGCCGCCGAGCTCCTGGATTTCACTGGGATGCTGCTGTCTGGAGCACGTTCCCCTGGGAATTACCATTTCCATGAGGAAACATTTCTGATTTCAGCTCTTGCCCATGCCAGGGTTTTCCAGAGTCACCTGCAATTCCTGGGCACTGCCAGCCCTGGCTGTGAGGAGCTGGAAACCAAAGCCTGAGCTGTGTTGTGCTGTAATTTATGCCAGGAAGCAGATTTAAATTATGCAAATTGCTGTCTGCACTGAAGCTGCCATCTGGAAAAAGTTCTGCATGCAAAAATCTGTCGGGGCAAGGCAAGGGACGCAGGATCATCGGGAAGGGAGAGTGATGGAATAAAAACAAGCTGCTCCTGGAAAAATGATTCCCTGCTTCAGTGCAGTGGCAAAGCTGCTGTTCTGGAGGAGCCAAATTAATATAGTAGGGTTAAAATAATTGTTTAAAGCTGCTTTGGAGCTGGAAGAGTTCCTTGTTATCCAGGAGGGATAAGATGCAGGTTAGGAGGCAAAGGAGGAGCCCAAGGAAGGGTGGCACATCCAGAGCTGGAGGTGGGCAGGGATCAGCAGGGAAAGGGTGAGGCTGAGAGAGGAGAGGTGGCCTGGAAATTCTGGGGCACAGGATAAGTCCTGGAGCCATCCAACATGGAATATTTCTGTAATAAATGGGAATTGGAGAGGTTAAAGGATGCAGGATTTGCTGCCTCTCTAGTGTTGGGAATCAGGGGAAGGTTATTCCCCCGAGGGTGCTGGGCACATTCCCAAAGCTGCCAGAGCTCCAGGAGTGTTGGGACACTGCAGGCATGCCCAGGGTGGCATTTTGGGGTGTCTGAGCAGGGCCAGGGGCTGGGCTGGGTGATCCTGTGGTCCCTTCCAGCCGAGGGTATTCCAGGATTCTGTATTTTCCATCAGAGCAGACTTGTGTGACTCCTTTCCCAAAGCCAGAGCTCCTGTGGCAGGAGGAATGTGCACCTTGGGGTTACAGCACCTCCTGGGGTGAATTTCTGGGGCAATCCACCCCTTTATGAGCAGGAATTGCCTTTCCTTGTTCCCCCAGGATGTCCTCAGGTAAAACCCTGCAGAGCCCTCTCCAGAAATCAGTGCTGGTGGGGTCAGGGACTTGTGGAACCCCCTGGAAGGGCAGAGGTGGGTTCTCCACACCCTCCCAAATGTGAAACCTCTGGGCTTTCCAAGCCCCCTGCACGTGCCCACTTTGTGTGCCCCAGTTTGGGGAGCAGCAGTGGCACCGTGTCCTTTGTCACAGAGCAGCGCGGGGTGCCTGTGGTGACATCCCCTGCAGCAGAGCAGTAATTACAGAAAGCTTTGTCAGATTTTATTCTCTGCTCCTGCACAGGATGCTGAGCATGAGGCCAGGCTGTGGAGAGACCCCTCGCTGCCTGCACTGCCATTAACTCCATAGGCACGGCGTTAATTTGGAAAAATAACAGTTGGAGGCTGTCAGGGATGCTCCATAAAAACCCTGCCAGCTCTGCTGCAATGCAGACAGAAAACAAATGGTTCCCATTTCAGCTTGGCACGCTGTAACCCCACTGAGCTGACTTCCCAGGATAAACTACTGCTGTGGAATTGTATTCCCACAAGCAGCACCAGATCCTATTTAAAAAGCATCACACAGCCCTGTGTATTCCTAATTATTCGTGTGATGAAGGAAGAAACGCCTCAGTGCTGGTTTATTCTTGTTCACCATCCTCAGAACTATGCTGGGAGTGCTGTTCCTCTTTCCACGGAGCTGCTCTGGTAGATGGGATGTTGGGAAGGAAGGATTCCCAGAGCAGCTGGGGCTGTCCCTGGGTCCCTGGCAGTGCCCAAGGCCAGGCTGGGCAGGGCTGGGAGCACCTGGGGCAGTGGGAGGTGTCCCAGGTGGAATTGGATGGGCTTTAAGGTCCCTCCCAACCCAAACCGTCCTGGGATTCTCCAGCAGGAGGGGTTGGCTCCAAGGAGTTCCTCAGATTGGTTTGGCACAGTTCTGCAGTCCTGGTGCTTTGGTGTTGGTTTCTTCTGGGCATAAAAATGGATTTGCAAGGAAGGGGTCACTTCACAGATGACACTCCTGGGCTTAATCCCTAGATTTACAGCTCCTGTTTTATGGTGGATTTAATGCTTTGCATGGCACGGTGTGCCCTGTGCCTCGAACTCCCCCACGGCAGCTCTGTCCCACCAGAGAGCCCAGCACAGGGATGGAGGGATGGAATTCCTTCCTGTGACAGGAGTGCCCCACACAGCCCAGCAGCCAGAGCATCCCTGCAGCATTCCCAGCTCTGAGCACACAGCATCACCCAGCTGCCCTTTCCTGCCCAGCCAGAGCTGCTCTCCCGGGGAAGCCTCTCCCGTGGGAGCCGTGGTCTGACCTTTCCCAGCTCCAGCAACCCTGACAGAGGCAGCAGCAGAACACCCAGCACCAGCGTTTGGGTTTGTTTTGAGCCTGACTGTGACAGATCCCTCCTGTGAATGCTGCAGCTGCCGGAGGTCCACGCACAGCATTAAAGCAGCAGCTCCAATGTAACATTTCCAGAACATTTCCTTCCCCCTCAGCCTGCACACACGCAGGACCCACAGGGATGGACTCCTCGTGCCCGTTTGACCTTTTCTGCTGCTTCTCACTTGATGAAGTTCACTCCTGTGACCCCAGTGCGTCTTGGCAGGGGTTGTGTGTTGTTTCTGTGGTGTTCCTGACATTCCTGTAGCATTAAACCGGGAAAAATTGGGATGTCTCACTCTCAGGCTGGGCTGTGAAAGGTCTTTGGTGTCACTGCGAACTTTGAGAATTAAAGGTGTTCTGAAAGCAGCCGGAAAAGAGGAGATTTAATCAGTGAGTGCTGCCATGGGGGAGCCCCAGGGCTCTGCCTTGCTTTGGGATGGCAGAGAGTTCAAAGCTCGGGTGGATTGAGTTTCTGTCCTTTCTGTCCCTTGGATAAAGGCAGGAAGGAGACATTTCAAAGGAAGGCTTTTGTCATTACTCTGTCTGACATCTGAATTCAGTTTTGGTCCTGGAAAGCCAAAGCAGAGGCTCCTTGCAGGGAGAGCAGGCATTGAGGGAGGGGGGTTTAGTCACTTTTGGGGGTTCTTTCACATGAACAATAATGCAGAATTTTGGTTTAGTCTGGAGAAAGTCCTGGAAGGGCAACAAAGCTGATGTAATTCCACCTCCTCCCCGTGGCCAGGCCTCCTTTCATTATCCCAGGTTTTGTTTGTGAACACTGGGATTTGATTTGGGTTTTGATCTGATCTTGTGATGTCTGGGAGCTGAGACCTTTAATTTCCTGTCCTGGCGGATGTGTCTGAAATCCTCCCAGGGATGTGTGTTTGCAGGAAACTGGGACTGGCAAAAGGCCCCTTCTGTAAAAAAGCACCAAAAACCTCAGCCAGGGAGGGCAGAATTAACCCAATCAAGGCAAGATTGTTTAATTCAGTTCATTATAAGCTGACCCCACCTGAATGAACTGAGGATGCTGCAGGTCCTGGGGTCACCTTCACATTTCCCAGCACAGAAATTCAGTGGAGCAGGACCAGCTGCTGCAGAAAACTGGGATTTGGGCTCTGTGATTGAAGAATTGAACTTCCCTGGAAAGGCTCAGCTGGGATTATTCGCTCTCAGGCACCAGGAGCAGTTTTATCTCTCAGGAACTCATTAAAAAGCTTGAAATGGGTATAGTTTGGTCATAATGGGGACTCCCACAAAGCCAGGTGGGGTTTCAATCATTATTTTATTATTATTTTATACATATTTATATAAATGAGTGGCTGGTTGCATCTGGAGAGTATTTCAGAAAAATCAGGGTTGAGCCTGGGAGTTGTGTGGCTGCCTGGTAGAAAAGCTGGGAGGAATCAAAGCTTTCCCAGCTTTTCAGGATGGAGCAGCCACGGGCATTTGACAGAAGAAAAATTGGATGAGGTGTTGGACGAGTGCTCTGGCAGCTCCTGTGAGCTGAGCAGCAGGATTAGGGGGAGATGTGGGAGGCTGAGCTCAGGTTTAGTCTGGCTCCAGCATTTGTGATTAACTTCTCCTGCCTCTGGCTCTTCAGGGCAGTGAGGCTGCACAATCCCAACCAAACTGCTCCTGAGACAATTCCATTCCCACTGCCCATGAAATACCAGCATATTTCTTTGTTACAATGAGGTCGATGGGAATGTGGGGTGTTTGTGGCTGAGCTCAGGGAGATTAATTCATGACATCCCCATGAATGCCATGGCTGGGGTGATATCTGGAAATAAAGCCCTACCTGATTATTTTTTATGAAGTGATGAGGAAAAATATCCAAAAGCTTCTCTGGAATTCCAAACTCCAGCTCTGCCCCAACACCTCAGCCCTGGAGTCACATTCCCATGGATTTTCCACAGAAGTAGCCTCAGCAATGCTGATTTGGGAGTTGTCTGGGGAGCAAACTCAGAGTGCCAGAACAAGACTAATCCCCCTCTGTGGTTCCTCTAATAAAAGGGAAGAACACTAAATAATTAACGTCAACAAATGAAAACTAATTTGCCAATTTTTAATTTTTTCCCCATTGCGTGATCCCTGTTAATGAATAATTCACCAGACAGAGAGGAAAATAAAATGAAAGGATTTCTCTGGGGTCTGCTGTCTTCTCTGAACATCCAGCCTAACTGTTTGGATATCCATATATATATTTTTTTTTTAAAGACTAAAAAATAACCCCAGAGAAAACAGCTTTCAGCAGGAACCAGGCAGGAATAAAAAGAGCTGCAGCCTCCAGAGGTTTTCCCATTTCCTTCCAGACCTGAGATCATTTGTCTGAGGCTGTTTGTGAATTATTCATAGCAGTGGAGCTCTTTGCTTTCCCAGGCTGAATGTGACCAGTTTCCATCTCAGGGCTTCCCGTGCTGTTTTTTGTTTGCATTTCAGGTTTTCCTGGGATGCCCTTCATCCCAAGGCCCTGCTGGCTGCTGGGGGACTCTGCCAGTCAAACACCCAGAGCTGCTCTGTGCTCAATGCCCAGCACTTCCCACAGCACACGAGGGAACGGGAATGGGATAACTGAGGAGCTGGGACACCCTGGGAATGATCCCTGGTTCTGCTTTGGCTTTGGAGTGGGACCTCTGAGGGAAAAATGTTTGTTATGTTAGCTCTGGGCTGATTTGAAGGGACCTGTGCATCCCAGTCCCTGTGTCAGATTAGCAGGAGCATCCCAGGCTGTGGCAGGTGATGGGATGAGATGGGGTTCAAGATCCCAGTTCAAACCCTTCTGCTTCAGCTGCCACTTGAAACCTGCTGAGGTTTGGGTGTGCTAAATAGGACCGGGAAAAGAGATCCAGGACTGGGAAAAGAGATCCAGGACTGGGAAAACAGATCCAGGACTGGGGAAACAAATCTAGGATTGGGAAAACAGATCCAGGACTGGGGAAACAGATCCAGGACTGGGAAAACAGATCCAGGACTGGGGAAACAGATCCAGGATTAGGGAAACAGATCCAGGACTGGAAAAACAGATCTAGGACTGGGGAAACAGATCCAGGATTGGGGAAATAGATCCAGGACTGGGGAAACAGATCCAGGACTGGGGAAACAGATCCAGGACTGGAAAAACAGATCCAGGATTGGGAAAACAGATCCAGGACTGGGGAAACAGATCCAGGATTGGGAAAAGAGATCCAGGATTGGGGAAATAGATCCAGGACTGGGGAAACAGATCCAGGATTGGGAAAACAGATCCAGGACTGGGGAAACAGATCCAGGACAGGGAAAACAGATCCAGGATTGGGAAAACAGATCCAGGATCAGGATGATCATCAGTGTGCGCTCCAAGGCTTCCTTGGAGTTCCATGGCCCATGACCCTCCAACATGAGCAGCATCTCCACATCCCATGGACACTGAGAGCAGCCTCATGCCATGGAATTCCAGACTGGTTTGGTGGGAAGGAGGAGAGAGGAGTTCCACCTGCAGCTGAGTTTCCTTGGCTTTTCCTGCTGCTGGGCACCAGAGGCACAACTTGAGGAGGAGCACTTGTGCCTCGTTGCTGTCGCTGTTTCCTGGCCCTGCTCAGGTTTGGGAGGAGCCATCCCAAGGTTGGTGTGGAGCCATCCTGATGTTTGTTCATGCAGAGCCATCCCAGTGTTCCTGAGGAGCCATCCTGGTGTTCCTGAGGACCATCCCCATGTTGCTGAGGAGCCATCCCGGTGTGTGTTTGTGTGGAACCATCCTGATGTTTTTTTCTGAGGAGCCATGCCAATATTTGTGAGGAGCCATCCCCATGTTCCTGAGGAGCAATCCCAGTGTTCCTGAGGAGCCATCCCAGTGTTCCTGAGAAGCCATCTCAATGTTCTTGAGGAGCCATCCTGGTGCTCCTGAGGAGCCATCCTGATGTTTGTTCCTGAGGAGCCATCCCCATGTTCCTGAGGACCATCCCCATGTTCCTGAGGAGCCATCCATTGTTCCTGAGGACCATCTGGTGTTTCCCTGCTCCAGGTGAAGAGCAGCGCTGCCGCACGTGGATGCAGTTGCCGAGCAACCCCCGGAATTGAAACCATCTTCGGAGCCATCAGAGGAGAGAGAGATGTCTGAGAGCAGGGATGTCACCGCTCAGCAGCTCCAGAGCCTCCTCCTGCCCTCTGTGCTCACTTGGCAGGGGATTTCTCTTTCCCAGTGCTGTGATTTGTGCACATGGCCGGAATCCCGGGGTCACCAAGGCTGGAAAAACCTCCAGGATCCAACCAGTGCCCGATTTCCCCCTGGCCACCGAGTGCCACTGCCAGGAGTTCCTTGGACACCTGCAGGGATGGGCACCCCAACCCTCCCTGGGCAGTTCCAAGGCCTGAGCCCCCTTTCCATGGGGAAATTCCTGCTGTGCCCACCCTGAGCTGCCCCGGCCCAGCCTGAGGCCGTTCCCTCTGCTCCTGTCCCTGTCCCTGGTGGCAGATCCCAATCCCATCCTGGCTGTGCCCTCCTGGCAGGAGCTGTGCAGAGCCACAAGGTGCTCCCTGAGCCTCCTCCATCCCCCAGACTCCTCAGGTTTCCTCCTAAAGCCCCGGGAGGAAAACACTGCAGAAATAATATTTTTTCATAGATGGGATTTTTTTCATACTTTTTACAGGAACTTTCTGACTCCCAAACTAGTTCATCCCTCTTTTGTGAGGATTACAGACATTCCCCCACACTGAAAAGCTGAAAATTGGATTAATAGATTTGCTTTCAGATTTCAAACACTCCTCTGTTGTTGTCACTAGAATTAACAGGCTCAGGAGCTATAAAAAGAGCTCCCTGCTTTTTCTGGGGAAAACCCTTCCCCTGGGAATTCAGAAATGGATCTGTCGTGTGAGATTTCCCCTGCCTTCCCCTCCCTGCCATGCTGGAATTCACTCTGCCTGCTTTCCAACCTCCTTGTGTCCCTCTCCAAAATAATCCAACTCAAGTGTGTGCAATTAAAGCAATAAAAAAAATGAAAAAATATAAAATTAACAAACCCCAGGATGCTGGATATGCTCAGGCTGAAAAATAATTAATGGATAAATGGAACAAGCACATTAAGGACTAGGAAAAGACACTTCAGCTTGCTCTGAGTGTGCTCCTCAAGCTTTCCTGGATATTTTCCCCTCAGTGTCCCTGTGCCCTGTCCAGGTATGCAGCTGGAGGAGGGAAAAGAAAAGCCCAGGGAGTTTCACAATATTTTTGTTTTATCCGGGCTCAGAGAGGCCCCGTAACTCATCCTGGCTTCCAGCAGAGCGTGGATCCCTTCCAATGGAATTCCCTGGAGCTGGGTGGCTCTGGGCAGGGTGCGGGGCTGGGGTGGCACCATCCCGGCTGTCCCCGTGTCCCCGGTGTCCCTGCAGCATCCCGGCCCTTTCCCGGCCTCAGCACCACGGGCAGCTCCATCAATCCCGCAGCGAGCAGCGCCGCTCGATACCCCCGGTTAATGATGCCCGACTGAAATTAGGATCGATTTCCTGCCTCCTCCTCTTCCCAATTATGCAAACCTGGCTGTGCCCCCTCCGGAGCTGCCTTTTATCCCAGCTTTTATCCCAGTGAGGTTTCATTCGGCATTGTCAAAAACATCACAACCAATTCTGACTTCTGCTTTTTTTGTTCTCTGCTCAGTCCTCACCCCGGGGTTAATGGAAAATGATGTCAAACACCAGGAGTGATTTATGGAAGTCAGGCAGCTCTTGGCACCCTGAGCTATGGATAAAGTCAACTGCAAATTGTTTTCACATTCTAAATTACTGTACCCAGCTCTGGAGGAGGCTGCAAAAACTGCCAGAGGGAAAATGTGGGAGAAGGAGAGGCTGTGTGGTTATCTCTGAACTGAGCTGTGCCTCAGAAGAATTCCAGTCTTTAAGCCAAACTTCTGTGCAGAATGCCAGGGATGGATTTTTCCTGGGAATTACCATGGATGTGGGGATTCCCAGCTCCACATAAAACTGCTGGAACAGGAACTGGTGCAGGCTGGAAATCTCTTCATTAAGGGCCTGAATAGAACAAGGATTCCCAGGAGCATCTCTGGAATCAAAGACATCCAAGATGGGAAAGAAAACTCCTCTCTTTTACTCTGTATTATTTCTGTAGCTCTGATATTTCCTTTCAAACTTGTGCTGGATTATTAATATGATATTGGTTTCTTTGTCACTGTTGTGGATTTTTGGGTTTAAACTCTTGTAGGAGGCACTTGAGGGATTGTTTTTGTTTCAGGATTGACTCAAAACTTTGTTTCTCTCAAGGCTGAGAGGAAATCTCTATGGGCTTGTCATAAAAGTAATTCTTTTTTCTCTCTCTCTCCAGGAAGAGCTTAGGAGGCTCCAGCACAGCCTGGAACAGGTCAATGATGGCAAAGACTCACTCCAAAGGTAAATGTGCCTTTTCCAAAACATCTCACCCATGAGAAAGGGAAAAGGATTTTCCAAGGTGTGAACCCTTGGCTGAGGGATCCTCTTTGTGACAGACATTATCCCAAATTTTGCCTTTCTCCCACTAACAATCCCTATTTTTAGCTACAAGAGGACAATTTCTGACAATGATATCATTGAGTGCCCAGCAAGTCTCAAAATAACTCCCCAGGTCGGGGTCTGACTTCCCAAATTTCCCTGCTAAGAGCTGCATTCAATCCTTGCTGCTGCTCTACCCAGGGCAGTGTTCCCAGATGCTGGATTTGGATATTCCAGCATTTTCACATTGTTTTCTTTGAGCCATCAGTTCCCAGCAGCCACTCCTTGGCCATCATTTATTACAAAGACTTTACTCCTCACCCCCACCATGTGGCTTTTGCTGCTGTAACTCATTTGCTGCCAGCATTCCCATTTTTCCTTTCCATTTCCCTCTGCAGCTTTTCCAGCGTGGCCGTAGGGATGGAAGTTAATTTAGCAGGAATATCTGTTAGAACTACCAGGGTTTGTTTTGTTTTGTTTTTATTTATTTACAGCAGCTCTTTTGCTGGCTGTGCCTGTCCCTGGAGCTGTGGCAGCTGGGAGATTTAAAACAAGGATTCAGGCAGATTCTCACTGGAAAACTGGATCCAAATTCCCATTTTTTATTGATATCTGGACACAGAGGTCCAGATAATTACCTCCAAAGACAGCAACAACCCCTGCTCAGCAGCTCTTGTTTGTTCTTGTCCAGATTAGGGAATTCATTCCCAGGGTTGCAGGAATGTCAGGCTGGAACACATTAAACTCATTTCCTTTTCTTTCTTGTAGCCATCAACTCACCATGGATGAAGAAAATAATATCCAGGAATATCCTATCAACCTCCAGCCCCTGGAATCCAAAGTGAAAATGTGAGTAAGGAAAAGTGTTGGGTCTGCCTTGGAATGCACTGGGGGTGTCCAATTCCTGAGCTGCAGGATCCACCCTGGATCCATCCTGGATTGCTGTGTAACTGGATAAGAGAGCTTCCAATTAGCAAATTGGAAAAATTCTCTACGTTTAAGAAGGTGGAGCTGCGAAAACTTGGGCTGTTCAGCCTAGAAAAAAGAGAACGTTCCAAGGTGACCATATTGTGGCCTTCCAGTGCCTAAAGGGGCTCCAGAAGAGCTGGACAGTGACTGGGGACAAGGGACAGAAGAACAGGACACAGGGAATGGCTCCCAGTGCCAGAGGGCAGGGATGGGTGGGACATTGGGAATTGGGAATTCCTGACTGGGATGGGATTCCCAGAGCAGCTGTGGCTGCCCCTGCATCCCTGGCAGTGCCTAAGGCCAGCTTGGATGGGGCTTGCAGCAGCCTGGGACAGTGGGAGGTGACCCCATGACAGGGTGGCACTGGGTGGGATTTCCATTCCTTTCCCACCCAAACCACCTGGGCTGAATCACAGAATCACACAGATTCCCTTTGCACTGAGTTTCAAATATTACACATCAGTTCTGCACTCATTTTGTCATTTCCTCTGTGTAACTCCAGAATATTTGGGAATCTGCTGGATTTTTCTGTGTGTGCAGAGAGGCCAGAGCAGGGAAGGGCAGCACGGAGCCTTTTCCGTACCCATTTTCCCATTTAACATCAGTTCCCCAGGGATTCTGTGGCAGGAGCAGCTCTGGAAGTGCAGAATTCTGTGCTCAGGAGGGGCAGGATTTGCTCGGGAGGAGCAGGATTTGCTCAGGAGGAGTGGGGTTTCCTCGGGAGGAGCAGGATTTGCTCAGGAGGAGCGGGGTTTGCTCAGGAGGAGCAGGATTTGCTCAGGAGGAGCGGGGTTTGCTCAGGAGGAGCGGGGTTTGCTTGGGAGGAGCAGGATTTGCTCAGGAGGAGCAGGATTTGCTCAGGAGGAGCGGGGTTTCCTCGGGAGGAGCAGGATTTGCTCAGGAGGAGCAGGATTTGCTCGGGAGGAGCAGGATTTGCTCGGAGGAGCAGGATTTGCTCGGGAGGAGCAGGATTTGCTCAGGAGGAGCAGGATTTGCTCAGGAGGAGCGGGGTTTCCTCGGGAGGAGCAGGATTTGCTCAGGAGGAGCAGGATTTGCTCGGGAGGAGCAGGATTTGCTCGGGAGGAGCAGGATTTGCTCAGGAGGCGGGCTCTCCAAGCTCACGCTGACACCTAGCGCAAGGCAAGCGAGGGATGAGCAGCCCGGGGCTCCGGGAATGAGCTCTGAGCTTCCAGACATCACCGTCATGGAATCCTGGAATGGTCTGGTTGGAAGGGACCTTCAAAGAATTTTTAGTCCAGCCCTGAGCAGAGATGGCATCAATAAGGGCACATCATCAGCCTGATCTGGGGAGTTTTTAGGGGTGGGAAATCTCCCCCCCGCCACCCTCATGGGAAACAAATCCTTCCTCATATCCTAAATCAATCTTCTCTTTGAATTCTAGAATAATTTTTGCTGTACATGATACAGAGTTTCCCCTGGGGTTAGTTATTCTAGAAGTCTTGATTTTGAATAATTAAAGTTCCCCACATATTTATCAGAGTCCAGGATTCCCTTTGGAGCCTCTCCCAGCATGGATCCTCCTGCCCTGGTGCAGGAATTGCCTCCATCCAGAAAACTGCCTCACTTACAGCCCATTCAAATATTAATGCATATTAAAATATTAAAAGGACATGAAGTTTCAAATTAAAACCCAGTGTCTTTTAAGCTTTTAGTCATGCAGATAAAAGCCAGATAAAATAATCCATTTTCAGGGAACTGTCTAAGAGGGCAATTATGACTTAAATTCAGTTCTATTCTCTGGCTTTAAAATAGAAATACATCTAGACATAAATATGTAACTATAAATATGTAACTATAAATATGTAAATACTGCTCATCCCAGTGAACAAACCTCAATTGCTTAAAAATCCTACAAGGAGCTAATCCTGTAGAGAAGTGGATGCTGGAATTGTTCTAGGCCAGGTTGGAGGGAGTTTGGAGCAACTTGGCATAGTGGAAATTGTCCCTGCCCCTGGCAGAGGATGGAATGAGAGGACATTTTCCAACCTAAACCATTCTGGAATTCCCTAATTCCATGATACTGCTCTGGGTCTCAAATTCCAGTTGTGTCTGAATTATAATCTGAAATGTGTGGTAAAAATAAAATGTAAATGGTTGTTAATTCCTTTAAATGGACAAATGGATATTTAAATTTTGATGGTGGAATGTAGGAGAAATTCCGAGTTCTGGATGGCCTCAACTGAAATCACTTCCATGGGTTTTGGGCTTGGCTTGGACTCTGAGTAACGTGGTAAGAGTTTGGAACCGGATCGTCTTTAAGGTCCTTTCCAACCCGAGCCACTGCAGAATTCCCTGATTCTCCTTTAGAAATATCCTGAGTTCTCCCAGTGGTGCCTTATACAAACCCTGCAGAGATATTTCCACGTGATCTTTACCCAGACAGGAAAACAAAACACAGGAACCCCCAAGGCCAATGTTTTGAAACCCTTTGTTCCCTCAGCATCCAGCGAGCGTGGCGTGAGCACCTGCAGCGCCAGGACCTGTCCCCATCCCCGGAGCTACGGGACAAGGACAGCCCGTCCTCGACGTCCCCGACGTCCCCAACGTCCCCAAGGTCGCCGGCCTTGGGCAAGATGAGCAGGTCTGTCAGCATGAACACCTTCTCCGACAGCAGCACCCCCGTGAGTCCGGCTGGAATTCCTCCTTTTCCTTTGCTTCCTTCCTTTCTGGGGTTTGGGATGAGTGAAAGCTCAGTTGTGGGGTCATGGGGTTGGTAATGGGTTCAAAAGGGGTTTTTAGGTGTCTCAAATGAGCTCCAGGCAGAGATTACTCTTGTGGGCTGATCAGGATGTGTGACTGTGGGTATCAGACCTGAATTCAGCAGATTTGGGAGGTGTCCTTGCTGGTTAAAAGGGGCTTCCCAGTGGTCCTGTGTCCAGTGTGTTTAGGACACTGTGTTCCCAGAAATCCTCAAACTGTGGTGCTTTTCATGCAAAGAAATGTGGTTTCTTGGTTGGTTTATGGTTTTGTTTTGTTGGTTGATTTTTGAGACTAAAAGAGACTAAAAGAGCCTAAAAGGGACTTTGAGAATTTGATGTAGGAGATCAAAATTGAATTTGATTTTGGAATAAATATTCCACCTTAACCAGTGGCTGGAGGCTGCATTTCTCTTTTTAAGGTGACCCTAAATAAACCCCAAATACAGATCCCATTTCTGGAATACAGACAGCTCTGTGACTATCTCTGAATTGGGTTTTTTTGGGCCAATACCAAAATAAATACAGAGTATGGAAGTGTTGCCTTCAGCTTTGTGACAAAAGACAGGATTTGAGGGAACTGCAGACTGGAGCTCATGGAATAATTCAGGAATTACAGGAGCAGAAATTGTCCTGGTGTGTGGTGCTGAAGGGTCTCCCTGCTCCTGAGGAGGGAACAGCTTGGTTGGATCCTCACTGCCAGTGGCTGTTGCCACTCCCAGGACAGCATTTGGTGGCTTCTGAATCCCTACAAAAATCTGGGAATCATTGTTAGTGGTGTTCTTCAAGCTGAATAAATTTAATTTTGCCTTGAGTTGCAAAGTTGGAGTAATTTTAATCTTGTGAAGCCCAAGGCACTGATCAAGCAGAGCTTTTCCACACTAAAAACTCTGATCTTGGAATTTTGGAGGTAATTTGACTCTTTCCAGGGTTGATCCAAGTGTTGATCCAGGCCTAAAGTGAAGCTGTTTCCAGCAGGTTTATTTTGGTTTATTTCTGTCTGGGCGCTTGACAGATTTCAATAAAATATTCCTGAGGGTACTGCTTTATTTTCAGCTGGGAGCTGGAGAGCAGGAGGATAAAGTGAGCTGGAATATTGGGTTAGACACTGACGTTTCATGGATTCAAGGGGTTTGGTTCCTTTAATTAGAGGAATAAATGAGGATATAAATGTTTCTCTGCCACTGGAATCTGCTTCCAGCAGAGGTCCCTCGTACCCCGCGCAGGGACACTCCCGGCTGCTCCAGAGTTTCCCCAGCGCTGATCTCGTTCGGACAATGACACTTTGGGATGTTTGGGAGCTCAGGAAGGGCAGCTGGAGTTCTGTGTTTGTGGGGAGAAGGTGATGGCTCCATCTCTGGTTGTTTGCGGGTTACCACACGGGGTTCCCCACGGAGAGAACTGATGGAATGGGTGCAGTGTCAGAGCTTGAGGGGTGAGATGGGAAATGGAGAATTCTTGTTTGGCTGCTGCTCTGTAGCAAAGAAAGGTTTGTGTGTGTAGTACAAACAGCTTTTTAACTGTTAGAAAAGATCTGTTATTGATCACTGTCCATATTGTGGTATGAGGGCACACAGGCTGGAGCTGTGTTGTCTTCATTTGCTTTTGTTTTCCTTTTGCATGTTATTTTTTGCTAAAAAGAAATTTGAAGACAGATGTATAACAGATTTAAAATAATATTCTTCCCTGTAAATATTCTATTTTTTGCTACTATGTAGAAAAGGGCCAAAACTTTCCTTCCTAGATGGGTTTCTGCTTTTTCCTCCAAAATCACGGAATGGTTTGGGTTGAAAGGGACCTTCAAGCTCATCCCATCCCACCCCAGCCATGGCAGGGACACCTCCCACTGTCCCAGGCTGCTCCCAGCCCCAGTGTCCAGCCTGGCCTTGGGCACTGCCAGGGCTCCAGGGGCAGCCCCAGCTGCTCTGGGCACCCTGTGCCAGGGCCTGCCCACCCTCACTGGGTCAGGAATTCCTTCCCAATATCCCATCTCAATATCCCCTCCTTCAGCTTGAAGCCATCCCCTTGTTCTGTCACTCAGGCCCCAGTGAAGTCTCTCTCCATCTTCCTTGGATCCCCATTCTGATCCTGGGAGGAGCTCTGAGCTCTGCACAAGCTTCCTCTTCTCCAGGCTGACAAACTCCAACTATCCCAGCCCTTCTCCACGGGGAAAGATCTCCAGTCCCCTTATCAACATCATGGCCAGTTCTGGGCTTGCTCCAGCAGCTCCAGGTCCTTCTTACTGTGGGGACAGCAGATCCGGGTGCAGCATTGCAGACGGGGTCCCAGGAACCATTCCGTGTCCAGGGGATGTGTCAGCCCGGTTCCCAGGAACCATTCTATGTCCAAGGGGATGTGTCAGCCCAGTGCCCAGGAACCATTCTATGTCCAAGGGGATGTGTCAGCCCGGTTCCATGTCCTGGGGATGTGTCAGCCCCGCTCTCAGGAACCATTCCGTGTCCAGGGGATGTGTCAGCCCGGTTCCCGTCCCGCTCGGGCGCTCAGCACCGCGGACAGCGGCAGGATCTCCCGCTCAGCACCGCGGACAGAGGCAGGTTCTCCCGCTCAGCACCGCGGACAGCGGCAGGATCTCCCGCTCAGCACCGCGGACAGAGGCAGGTTCTCCCGCTCAGCACCGCGGACAGCGGCCGGGCTCTCCCGCTCCTCTCCCGGGACTTGGGGCTCGCTGCCCTTCGGTGCGGATCTTACCCCAGCCCTGTCACTCCTGACCTCCCGTCCTGGCAAAGCACCTCTGTTCCTCTCCTAAAAATCACTGGGATGCTCACGAGAATGGCAGGAACAGATTCTGTATAATTCCCATTTTTTCGCTTGAGCCCAGCACTCCAATAGGCAACTTCTACCAAGAAAAGGGTTGTTTTAGAGGTATAACCACACAAAACCTACTTTTCCAAACAAGAATGAGTATTTCCCCACCATTTCTCCCTCGGTTGATGCCACAGAAATATCCTATGGGAAAAGGGCCAGCATGGAACTCCTCTGGCCCAATCCCCAGTTTGTTCGTCCTTCCTGCCCCATGGGTACCTTCAAAGCTGGGACTTTCCTCAGTGATTTGTTAAGGTTTGGTTCTAGAACAGAACAAAATCTCTCTGCAGCCTTTGTGCGTTCCTAGGTCTCCCAGCAGAATCCCATTTTCCCACTGGTGTCTGTGAAATTCCCAGGTGGGTTTTGCACCTGCAGGAGCGATGGGAAGTTGAGGGAGAGGGAAAATCAATGTATGGGAGGCAGTGAAATCCTAACAAGCAGTGGGGTGTTAATATGGGAACATTCCTTCTTTCCTGTGAGCCTGAATTCCCAAATCTGTGAGCAGCAGAGAGGGAACCATCTGATAAATATTTACAATGTGATTTCTATATAATGTAAAAATGCAAATCCTCGCTCTTGAGCAGCGTGGATGGAAACATAATTAAAGATGAGGAGACAAATCCAACTGAGATGAAAAGGCCTTAATTAGAAATCAAATATTTGATGGGCTGGGGAGAAACATTAACGCTGATGTGGCTGTCAGATAACACTTGGAATGAAGAGAACATGGAAAAAATGTTGTTTTCAATCCCTCCCATTGGCTTTGGATAATCTCAGTTCTAAATGTGAGCAGGGAATTCAAAGTGCTGCGGCCTAACATGGAATTTGTCTTTGAAGTGGGTTTTTATGGAGAAATAGTTGTTGAGTTTGTGTTTATTTGTGTACATAATCATCCCCAGTGATTAACCAAGTTTAAATCTCTTACAAATCTTCTCCCATGGGATTTGAACTGCTGGGATACAAAAGGATCCTCTTGATCCTTTCTGCGGTGGGAGCAGAACACCAACAATTTCTTCTCTTTTATCTTGTGTGCATTGAGGGTTGGCTATTGATGTGATTATTGATGTCAATTTGAGCCTTGTGGTTCAGCAGCAGCAAAATCAATCCAGGAATGCTCTTGGGGCTGATGATCAAACCTCTGATAAGACATTTCTGATGATCTTTCTGGGGGAACATTCAGCTGCCTGAGACACTTGAGAACAGTTTTTTGAGTTCTGGTGTGGGTTTAGCTCTGTGAAGGTTCACAGTGAGATGGCTCTGGTGGGTGTTGATGAGAGGTCTCAAAAAAAGTTTTATTTATGTCCCACTTCAGGAGATTTGGCTGAATCCTTTATAAATCCTTTCTAAACTAATTCTACTTGCAATATCTCATTTATTCCCACAGCAGGGAAATTCCACTGCCTGCCTTTTACAAAGCCAGGCCCCAAAATAAAAATAATATTAAAGAAGATTTTAATGCTTAATTAAGCAGCGGTTGTAGAGCAGATTTGCACCATCACAGAAAGTTCTTGGGGGGTTTCTCCCCAGCCCTGTGACAGCACACTGAAAATTCAGAATCTCCATTGTCTGAGGAACTTCCAAAGGGCAGGGATTTTCAGAATTCTGTTTTCATGGGACCACAAAAGAGGGGAAAATGTAAGAAATTTAAGTAATGGACAATAAAGTCATGATTAGACCAGGAGGAATTAGATGTATAAAATATATTTAATAGAAGCTTACTGGGATGGAGAGAAAATCCAATGGAAATTGCACCATCCTGAGCCATTAAATTATTTTAGTGGCTCTATCACCACTGAAATGTGGAAGCAGCACTTTAATGGGGTCTATTACAGAACAGTGGATCTTTCCAAATATATCCAGATTATCTCCTTCCAAAGGGCAGAGTATTGATTTCTGCTCGTAAAATGAATTTTCAAAGTAAATACACCAGAAAAGTACATTTTTGTGGGAATAAATATGATTTGAGCTATTTTACTGCTTGGAATTTAGGCAAATAATAATCATTATTCTGGCTTTTGGGAGATTCTGACTCTGTTTCAATAACTCCATTTTTTGAGGCAATTTTCCACATGCGAAATTACTTCTTAGGGTCATCTAAAGGTCATTAGGAAGACATAAATGGCATTTGAGGGAGGCATTTAAGGAAAAAGCTGTATTTTCTTTGAAGATTTTCTCAAGGGACTGAAAATTTCACACTGGGGGTGGGAAAAGCCATAATAATTTTAACAAAGAACCCAAAGTGAGCAGCGGGGAGGTGTCCTGGTGGTGATGGTGGTTTATGTCCCACCTGCTCTGCCCATCCAGGAGCTGGGCCCAATCATGGGTGATGCTTTTGGGAGGAAGGTTGGGCAGCTTTGCTCCTCAACAAACACCTCCCTAAACCCAGTTTAAATGGACATTCCCACACTGGAGTTATTCAGGATTTCAACAGAACCTGGTTAAACCCTGTGTTAATGGAGATTCCCAAGCTGGAGTTATTCAGGATTTCAGCAAAACCTGATTAAACCCTGTGTTAATGGAGATTCCCAAGCTGGAGTTATTCAGGATTGCAACAGAACCTGGTTAAACCCTGTGTTAATGGAGATTCCCAAGCTGGAGTTATTCAGGATTTCAGCAGAACCTGATTAAACCCTGTGTTAATGGAGGTTCCCAAGCTGGAGTTATTCAGGTCTCCAGATTTTCTCCCAAGCCCATCCCTCATACCAATAGTTTTTGGCAAAGCCACCCTTCAGCAAAGCTCTTTAAGAGATCTAAGTCCAAAGGGGACTTTGGGGTTTATTCTGGATTGTTTATTGCTTCCATGATTTGTTTGATTGCATCACTTGGTTCTCCCTGTTTTAACTTCTTCTGCTCTCTCTCCCTTTCCTTTAAAGTGCCAGCCTTTATGAACCCCAAAACTCCCAAAGTTCCTCTGTCCTACCCAAGTAACAGTGAATTTTGGAGGGGTTCCTGTTTCCCAGGCTTTTCTCTCCAGTTAGATTTTGTTCAGCAGCCCCAGGATCACCTCAGACCCCACTTGTGTCCTTATCCCTTGGACTGTGCTTTAAACTTTCCTTCCCTGGTGACTCCTGAAATCTTGCCCTTATTTTGCCCTTCTTTGCTGACACTGAATTAAATATTTTTCCTCCCATTGTCCAGGGCAGGAAAATGCTGGGAGCTGAGCAGTTCCCACCTGGGAACACCAGGGCCAGAGGTGAACTGTGGAATATTCCTGTGGTTTATTTTATTGGACATTTCCCTGCTGTTCTGATAACACATTCCCCACACCCTGTGTACTCCAGTCCTTCATTATTTGAAAATTTAGCAGCTCTTGTTTTTCCAACTAAGCCCTTGTTTCCAGCAGCTAATTAAGGCACTGTTTAATTGCATTAATTCCTCTCACTCCGAGCCTGAATGTGGAGCTCCAATTGCGTCAGCAGCCAGGCTTTGGCTTTTCCAAGGTGTTTAAAATTCCATCACTGTTCCAATAAACCTCAGCCAGTGGATTATTTCTCATGGACAGACAGTCCATCCTTCTCCTGGGGGTTTTATGGACAGAGTGTGTAAAATGATAACACAATGAATGGGCCACTTGCCATCCTCTATCAGCTGCTTAAATCAGCTGCTCCAGACAGGAATTCAATACAGGAGAAGCTGTTCCAAATGGATTTTTCAGGTACAAGGCACAACAAGGAATTTCAGGAGTATTCTTGATCCATTGGCACCGAGATAGCTTTAAAGACATTTATGGGCCTTCAATAAAGATGCTTTCAAACCATCTTCAGAATAATAAAATCGCTTTGGTGCTCTGAGGAGCTCAGAAGAAAATCAAATTATTGTTAGATTTGATTATGTCAGTGTCCAGAAATCCCAGATATTGGATAAAATCCGCTGGGAAGCAAAAGGAAAATCTCATTCAGGGAGGGAAAGGAAGAGATGGTTTTGCATGCAGGAATTTAATATTCCCCTGTAATTTTATTTTTATGTAAATTATGTAAATTAGATGAAGATGTCATAATATTTCCCATGCTGAATTCATGCTATTTATGAACACTGCAGTGCCTGTTTCCCCCTCTCCTGTAAAAACCTGCTGTGCTTCCCAGAATGCCAGGGATTTATCTCATCTCCTGTGTTTAATTTTGCAAAATTGGGATGCAAACTTAAATATGAAATCTTGAAGCCAAATTCCAGGATCAGATTTCTTACCTCGAAGGAAATGGAAAGGGAATATGGAGGTGCCTTGGAGAATTCAGTATTTTTAATCCAGAGCTGTGGGTTTTGGGATATAGAGAAATGAAAATAGGCTGCCCAGGCAAGTGGTGGATTCATGGATTCAGCATCCCTGGAAGGGTTCCAAAAATGTCTGGAGGGGGCACTTGAGGACATTATTTAGTGGTGAATGAGGGTTCATCTTGTGAATCTTTTCCAACCTTAAGGACTCTGTGATTCCATTAAATTCTGGCCTTGGTGTCCCTCCCAAAACTGGGAACCCTGCTGTGCCTTCCTGCCTTCTTGGGGCCCATTTTGATGTTTCTCTTCCTGGCCAAATATTTCCTGGATTTTCTTCCATGAATTTCTTCTAAATTCACTTCTTGGGGGGAGTTCCATGAGTGGCTGTAGGGCAGGGCAGGACCTTTGTCTGTCCCTTTCCATTTCTGGGGGAAGAAAAGCCCCAAACCTTCAGACTGAGCCCTGAATCTCCTCTAGGACAACACTGAGGCTCAGAGGAGTTTGGAATTTGCACAACCAAACCCCAGTCTGGCTTTTCCATGCCCCAGTTCCCATTCCATGCCTTTAATCCTGATACACTTCTTTGTTAAGGCCACCTGCAGGAACTCCTTCCTTCCCTTTGAATGAACAGATCCTTTACTGCTTCTTGTCCCAAAAGAAATGGAACTGGACAACTTTGTGCCTGGATTGTGACCTTTGCCTGAGGATTCTTGCTCCCTCTTGGAGAAATCTTTGGGAGGGCACTGATTCAGGCAAACCTGAGCCTGACTCATCACACCATCAGAAATCCCCAAACCCTCGATGCTGTAAAAATATCCCAGAGTTCCTTAACTCGTTTTCCAGAAGGAGATTAATGATCCAGAAAATTAAGAATATTCACATTTTTTTTCCCAGCGAGGAGATATTTTAATTCCAAATGTTCCCACTTAATTTCCCTCAGAGCATAAACTCAGACCTTCCGTGGCAATGTCCTTTCAGCTGTCCTTGTTTGGGAGATTTATCTTCTCCATGCTTTCATTTTAAACCCTGCTCTTTGACACAAGAAAAGAATTATTTCATTTATTAAAGGCTGTGCCCACCATGAGATAATAATGGCAGAGAAATGAGAGGCTGTCACTGGCTCCTCTCTCCATGGAAAAGGAATTGCAGAGCTCCTGGCTGTCAATGGATGCATTTTCCAGCAGCACTGAAGGGCTTTATTTGCCTTTTTGCAGCACCACTGTCCTTTGTTTGCAGCCTCTGCCACACAGTGGAACTTTGTCTGCTGGAAGGGTTGATGTCAATGGTAGAAAAGGTCCTAAAGACTCGTGGAATTTCTTTAGGGATACATGAGCCTCAGTAAATGTTTTATTGCAGCAATAGGAGCATAAAGAGAGGGAAGGTTGGAGAAGGGTCTTGCTGAGAGTGTGACAGAACAAATCAGGTTGGGCCAGGTTTAATTCAGGTAAATCTGGGTTTACTCCCAAACTGGGGCACTTCCAAGAGGGATTTCTTTTAATCTGTAAGTATAAACTTTAATTAAATAAAATTTTTTAAAAGTTGAATTAAAAGTCATTTTAAACATAACCGCTGTTGGGGTTTCCCCACTTAATTAGGGCTGAACAGGAACTTGAGTATGAGGTTGGTTGATGGTGTGTTTTCCCTTTAACAGTTAATTTCAGTGTCCTCTCCATGGAGCAGCCAAACCAGAGGGAATGAGCTGTGTTTGTAATTCCAGCACTGCTTTGGCTGCAGGGCTGGACATTCTGGACTGACCCATATCAGAACCGTGGGTGTCTAAAAGTGAACTCCCAATGCTTTGGGGTTTTTGCTCCTCCTGTGTTTTACTGGAATTCCAGGATGATTTGGGTGGGAAGGGACCTTAAACCCCATCCCACCCCATGCCCTGGGCAGGGACACCTCCCTCTGTCCCAGGGTGCTCCCAGCCCAGCCCAGCCTGGCCTTGGGCACTCCCAGGGATAGGGAAGGTGTCCCAAAATGTTGTTTATTTCCTTGGTTAAATCAATGCTGGAGATCAACTGAATTCCTGTGGAATTCCATTTAAAATCTGGAAATTACCTGAGGTTTGGGAAATTCACCTGGATGTAAATGGGAAATGTAGCTGTATCCTAATATAAATATTTCCATATATGAAGTAATTTATAATTGCATGATGCAGATGTTTTCCTGTTCTATAACACCTGGATGGACACGTGCAAAACACAAATCTCCAGTATCCATCTGGTATCCATCTGCATCCCAGCTCCTGGATCCCTTGGCACAGGGAGGCTGTGGCATCAGTCCCTAAATGAGTCTCTCTCTGCCTCCAGAATTTGGGGATTTATCAGAGCAGCCTGACTTTTCCCACTGATATCTCACCTTCCTCCCCTCAGCACCTCCATTCAACGTGGGAAAGCTTTCCCTGGTCATTAGGACAAAAAGTCCAGGATTGGAAATCATTGCTTGTTAAATATTTCTGAAGAAAAAAAGCTGGATTTTAAAATGCAGCTGGTTTGGGAGATCAGCAGATGGCAAAGGAGCAGAGAACCTCTCCTGATCACAGCCTGGGAAAATGTTTCCACAGTGACACTAAAATCTTAATAACCTGTCAAAGGCTCTGCTCAGGAGAGGTTTGGGATGAAAAATTGCTCCAAGATTTCCAGCTGAACAATGCTGGCTTCATTAAGCATCCATCAAAACACAAAGTGAATTTACCTCAAGTCTTGCTCCTGAGCAAAGCCAGGGCCTACTTTTTAATTTTCCAGGAGAAAATTGGGCATTTCAGCCACGGCCTTCTGAGAGCCAAGATTTGTGAGGAGCAAAATCCCAGTGGGGAAAGATTGGGAGTGATCAAGTACTTGAAGGTGCTGCTAAATCTCAAATAATTGTTACCTCAACCCAAGAACTGGGAAAAAATTAAGAAGTAAAACCACAGCCTAATTAACCTGACAGATTAATTACACCCTCGGGGAAATTTGGACAATTGGATCAGGGAAAACTGAATTGGTTTTGGACAATCTGATCAGGGGAAATTGAAATTTCCTGGGGCTCAGGAGAGCCTGGACACCCAAACTGTTCAATTTTGGGTGGCCTTCAAACAATCAGACCAACAGGAGCTGCCCAAGGCATTTTCTCCCAAAATAAGAAATCCATGCCTTTTCCTCTCACAGATGCTGTCCCAAACTTTGCATTTTCCCCACCACTGCAGGTTGCTTTATTTTGGGGGGGCTGACATGGTTACATAAATAGTTTTGGGTTTTTAAAGAGGTTTTTTTTGTTAGCTTTGTCTAAAACGGGGTGGAAGGAAATGTGAGCTCTGCCTTCCACACAACCCATCCCACCTTTAAGGGCAGAACTGTAATGGAGACAGGCAGGACAACATTTCCTCCTGCTTTAAAGGCCTGTGAGTTATGCAGAGTTTTCTGGGGAGCCATGTCAGCATAAGGAATGTGGGGACACCCTTTAAGGAGTTTACTGGAGCTGTTATGCATTTAAATTGTCCCATTAGGGGGCCATGCTCCCCTGGCTGCCAATACAGATCAGCCTCAGGAGAGCTGTGCAGGCTCTTCCAGGAATTATTCCTGCTATTTCCCACTTTAATGGGTTGCTTATTTTAGGAAAACAATGATTTTCCCCAAATGAGGCAGCCTGAAGTTTAACCTTTGTGGGCAGATGTTTATTTGCTGTGATGTTCTTATCTCTTATCACAGATTTATTCAATAAATGAGTTTATAACAGCCTGATCAGGCCCTGCATGGACCCAGATTCCTGCATTCCTCCTCAATTTCTCCATTCCCTGATCCTTCCAAACCAACAGGAACCCCAAAGAGATAAAAGTTAAAAACCAGAGGTGGGGACAGAACAATTCCCTGCAGTGGCTTTTGTCCATAATGAAACATAAAAGCTAAAATAGAAATCTTAATGAATGCCTGTAATACTCAGCTGTGCTTCACTTCTAAAGAAATGAGAGAATTTAAACAGAAAATTGAATATTTAAAATAACCTTAAAATATTAATATCTGGATCAACCTTTTTTTAAAAAATACAAACAAAAATAGGTTGATAAATCTATTTTAACCTATTTTTAAAATAAACCTACAAAAAAAAAGGGGGGGGGGAGAAAGAGTGAAAATATTTATATGAAGGGCTAAGACATTTCCATTGGCATTTACCTTAATTTTCAGATTAATTTTCTTCCCAGGGTTTCACTGGGATGGAAGTTGGGTGTTAAATCAGGATCCTCCTTTCAATCCTTCCCCCTCCAATTATCCAGCAGTTGTCTGCCAGGGAGCTGATGGAATTAATGAGGGATTATTACAATTTTCTACATTTGAGACATCAGACAACAGCCCCACCCTCTGCCCCCAGGAGCTCTGACTTTTATTAACAATTCCTAGAAAAGATTGACACTGGGAAGCTGCAAATCCAGCTGCAAATCCTCTTCCCAGGAACAGCATCAAGGAAAAAGTGTGGAACTCAAAGAAATTTATCTTCCCACCAATCTGCCAGATCTCATTTGAAAAGTTTCTGTGCCTCTCACTATTTTGGCTGACAGGAGTTGCAGAAATGGAAACCAGCAAAGAAAATTGGCAGTTTTCCCCTCTCCAGTGATAAAAAGCTGCTCTAAAAGCTGCTCAGCAATGCTGCTCTAAAAAGTTCTTTATTCTTCATTAAATTCTCTGCTGCTGCCACCTCCTAGTTTGGGATGCAGGAGATCCTGGCCAGAGTTTGTGCTGCCATTGGATTTTTTACTCTGCTTCCCAGGAGGGGAATTTACCATGGTGCTGCTGTTCCTGGGATGAGAGGAGCCTTGAACTCCTTGGTTTTTATTGATCCCAACCCAGCTGTGTCCAGATGTGGGATTGGAGCACCCTTGAGATGTCCATGGATAGATTTGTTCCTGTGACCAGGGGTTAGCAATGTTTTTGTGGTGGAAAACAAAACAGAGTTTTTAAAAAAGTTAATAATTAAAAAGAAATTTCAAAATAATTAATTTTTTACAAATTTAAATAAATCTTTTAAAAACTAAAATTTAAAAAAATAAAAAATAAAAAGTAGGAATTTCAAAAGTGTCACCCAAGTTAAGAACTTTTGGGATCAAGTTGCAGTTTTAATGCTGAGGGTTGGCCCCAGATCAAAGCTGGGGGGATCTTTTTGGTTCTGGCCTCCACCAATTTCACTCAGCCCCTCAATTCCCTGACCTGAAATGCAGCAAATGACACAAAGGAATTATTGGTGCTAAAAATTCTCATTTTCAAAACCAGGATTTGCTTCTTCCCAGCTGGATTTGGGACCCAAGGTGCCCCTGTGGCACAGAGCCAAGGGAATTTGGGGTGCTGCTGTGAGACCCTGCAGGAAATCCTGCAGGGAATGTGCTTTGGAGATGGGTTCTGAGGGCTGATTTGTTTTCCACCCCAGTTCCTGCTTTGGGAAAGGCTCCATGGCACCTGTGGTCCCTGAGCAATTCCCAGCGCTGGTTTTCCTCCTGCCCCTGGGAAAAATCCCGGCCGGGGTGGATCCCAACCCTTCCCTTTGCTCCGGGGTTGGGCTCCATCATTCCCATCCCGCTCATCCATAAAACCGCCCTCCGGGAGTGCAGAGTTCTCCCAAATCCATGAATAAATCCCTAATTTTGCTGTGTCACCGCTGCCGAGTGATGTCACCGCAAAAATGCAAATTAACTCCTTCAATTAAAGCTGACTCCGCTTTTCTGAGCTTACCTGAGCCCTCCCAACCCAAATTTATCCCTTTGCCGGAGCCCAAAATCCCAAAATCCCATTGTTGTCCCAGCCGGAATCTGCATTTCCAGGAGGGATTTCTTTTGTCTCCCAGCGCTGATTTTATTGTCCTCGCTGATAATCTCTTGATTAGGCTCCCATCAGCGCTAATCACTTGTTTCCTCCCGATCAGGGAGCCTGAGAAATAAATACGGGACGGGGAATAAATTAGGAGCAGGAGGTTGGGAATAGCTCACGTTCATTCCAGAGGCACCAGGAAAGCACAGCCCTGCGGCTCCAGGAATAAATTGATTACTGAGGGTTCATTTCAGCCACCTCATGGATTTAAATGGAGATAAAATCCCACTTTTGGTGTCAAATAGGGATTGAATTGTGTGCTGAAAGATTGGAATTACAGCAGAGGGATTGCTGGGCTCTCCTCATTCCCTGTGCTCCCACATCTCCAAAACAGGGAGAGCCTGGAGCTCTTCCTAAGCCACCACTCCAGGATATCCCAGACTGAGCAGGAGAGTGGGAACACCCAGTGCTCATTCCAGAGACACCAGAGAGGAACATCCCTGTGCCTGCAGGAGTGAATTAATTACTGAGGGCTGATTTCAGCCACCTCATGGAGATCAATGGATATAAAATCCCATTTTTAATCGAAAAAGGGGATAGAAATATGTCCTGAAAGGTTGGGATTGCAGGACAGGGATTGCTGGGCTCTCCTCATTCCCTCCCCTTCTTTCTGAGCCACTCATCCCCGTCCTTCCCTCCCTCCCTGGAACATTAGGAAAGTAAAGAAAGCTGAATAAATGAAAAGCCCTGTGAATTATTTATCCCTCTGGAGCAGCTCTTCCCAGCTTTTCCAGAGCCCTCCCTCCCCCTCTGCAGCTCAGCTCTGCTTTAGGTTTATTTTAAATCATCCAAGGTTTCGTTCCAATTTGAACTCTCCCCTGCTAATTAATAATTAATGGCCTCACTTGCTCTGGAATCTCTTTTTTCCAAGCAAGGATTCAGGGAAAGGGAACCAGTCTGATCCTGCCCTGCTCAGGCTCCACCACTGCCCAAGTGGGAAATAAATTCAGATTTTAACCTAAAGTTGTATTTTTTAAACTTCTTGGTGTATTTTTTCCCTTTTTGCTGTATTTTCCCAACGTTTTGGTGCGTTTCCCCCCTCTTTTGCTGTATTTTTCCTGTCACTGTGCTCCTGTGTGGACCTTTCCCGTGCCTTTTTTCCTGTCTGCTCTATTTCCCTTTAATCTCATTTTTGGGGGGCTTTTTCCTCAAATTTTGCCTTCTGTGTCACCATCCCCACTGATTTTATGCATTTTTTTCTTTTTTTAATAATTTTCACCCCATTTTTTGCACTGTCCTCCATTCTCTCTGGGTGTTTTTCACTCCAGCTTTGCTCAGGAGGCTTTCCCCCAATCTGCCCCTGCTGGAGGTATTTTACAGCCAAAATATCTCGATGATCTTTCCATATTTCCAACAGCAGATGGACCTAGAATGCCAAATTCTGGGATTTATTCCCTTTTTTCCTGGGATTTGTTTTCCTTGGTTTTGTTTGAGCTGGGCATAGTTTAATCCTTGAAAATGAAAAATTCTCTCTTGAACATTCCTCACCTTTTTTTCTTTAAACCTTGAAGGAATTTTTTTCCTTGTGGCTCTTCCTGGGAGGAATCCCCTGAGGATTAACACATCCCTGAGGACCTGCAATGGGAAAAAAAGATGGAAAATAAATATATTTTTATTTTAATTTTTTTTTCTCCCCCGGGGGAAACTAGCAGGGAGTACTTTGTGTCGATTTTCCAGCTGTGCTGATCCATGAAAAAATTAAAATTTACCTTAAAAAGGCTCAAGGAGGGCACTGAGGACACCTCCCCTGGGATTCTCCTGCTCCAAGTGTCAGCCTGCATTTCCTGTCAGGATGCAGAACATCCCAACAGCTGCTGCTGAAACCTTCACAGCTCCTTTTAGTCTGCTAAGAAGGGGAATTTCAAAAGTCAGGTCAGGTTATTTAAGGGAATAACCTCTGATGGGAGTGAGGTTTCCAAGCTTTATTGTGGAAAAGTGAATTATAACAAGTTGGAATTTAAAAGGCAGAATGGAACTAAGAGTTTGAAGGGCTGGAATATTGGTCTGGGATTGCTTTATTTGTGGTTTGACTCAGGAAAAGGGGGAAATTTCCCTGCCTTTTCCCACCACCCATAGAGCCTGTGGAAAGGAGAAGTTCACAGACAGATTTCAAGAGTTGGTGCTTGGAAATGAATCCCCATTTTTGAGCTTCCTGCAATTTTCTTGCTGCTAGAAAAATTCGCATTTTTTTCCTTGGATGAACTGTACGTTTCTGTGACAATGAATGTAAAACTCTCCCACTGTCCCAGGGTGCTCCAGCCTGGCCTTGGACACTCCCAGCCATGGGGCATCCTTGGGAAAATCCATTCCAGCCTCCCAGGAGAAATTCCTTCCCAAAGTCCCATCCATCCCTCTGTCCTTGTGAAGCCATTCCCCTTTCCCTGTCCTTTTCCAAGGGTTGTGTTCACAGCGTGGGAATGGCAAAAGGAAGGAGGAATCAGGGATGTGTTTGTTTGTGCTCCAATCTCATAAGGAATTAGCAGAAACCCATTAGGGAAAACCCTAATCCCGTATTGGAAAGGGGGGATTAAGGGACCCAGGGAACTGTCCATGCCTGGAGTTGTAGCACATCATTAACAGTTCATTAATTAATTAATTCTGAGGGAGTCGGGGACAAACTGGTCCTGGCTAAAGTGGGGCAAGATCTGAGAGAAGCAGATTTGTATGGACAGAACACAAGGTCACACTCCCACAGCCCCCTTTAATCCCCTTGTGAGGAGCCAATTTCCTTTTATTTTCCAGTTTTGTCCCTTTTACCCTGGGCCCAGCCCGTGTTTTGTCCCTTGTGCCCTGGCCCAGGCCCTGACCCGTTTTGTCCCTTTTGCCTCAGGCCCAGCCCGTGTTTTATCCCTTTTGTCCCTGCCTGTGTTTTGTCCCTTTTACCCTGGCCCCGGCCCGTGTTTTGCCCTTTTTGCCCGACCTGCCTTTCAGCTCTCCGTCCCTCATGGCCACCCCGGCTGCCCCGCTCTCCCTCACGGCTGTCCCGTCTCTCCCTCACGGCTGTCCCGTCTCTCCCTCATTTCTGTCCTCTCTCCCCGTGTCCCTCCTGCTTCTTTCCTGCTCCCTGCCCGAACCCCGATCCAGACACTGCCCACACCCTGTGCTGGCTCTGTCCCTCCCGTGTCCCTCGAACGTCCCCTCACCTGTGTCCATGGCCTCAGGAGCCATCCCGGGCCGGCAGCGAGCACAGCCCCGGCCCGGGGACACGGCCGGCACGCCCCGAGCGCCGCTGCTATCGCCCTCTTTTCCCTCTGTCTCCTGTTTCTATCTCCCTCCCATCTTTCTCCCCCTTGCTCTGCCTTTTCTGCCTCTTTTTAGTAAGGTAACTCCTTTTTATTTTGGTTTTTTAACACCTTGTTTCCCCTCTGTCTCCTCTTTCCCTCTCACTCCCACCTTCTTCCCCTTGCTCTGCCTTTCCTACCCCTCTTTACTAAGGTAACTCCTTTTTATTTTGGTTTTATTTCGTTACCAGTAAACGGTTCTCAGACGCGATGTTTGCTTCATTTGGGTTAATTTCAGTGCTATTTTTAAAAGAGCTCCTCACAGTTCCTGCAGTGGAACACGGCACCCTCCAGGTGGATCAGGACTCAGCTCCCAGCAATGCTGATTTAGAGATTTATATTTTTTTCCCAGGTGGAATCAGAGATTTTCGAATCCCACTAAATTCTGAGAGCTCCCAATCCCAGAGCTGACTCCTGCTCCAGCCAAGGACAGCCCATCCCAAAGTGCAGCTTCATGTTGTCATCCATAGGGGAAATATTTCCAATATTCCCTCCTTTCCAAAATCCGTGAAAAGGGGGATTTTGTTGGAATCTGTCTGTTCCCATTTTGGATAAACTGGAGCTGCAGGAGCCTGGGAATTCCATGCTGGGACGGCTTGGGACACCCTTCTCCTCTCAGACACAGCTCAGGGTAGAAACAAGCCCACCTTAAATATGGAAAATAATCCAGGGGATAACAAATGCAATGAAATGAGGCTGGGAATTCATTGGCTGGAGTTCCCTGCTGCTGGAATGTCATTTATTCAGCCAACAGGGCAGGAATTCCAACTTTTCCAGCCCTTTCAGGGGGAAGTGCTAGAGATGAGCTAATTGCTCATCCCACTTCCAATGGAAAGGTGTTTTCCATGGGAACGAGCGGATTTTGGGGTTTGGCCACGGTGGAGCAGCTTAATTTCCATTCTGACTGGAATCTGGATTCCATAAGGAAAGAAAAAGGGTCCTCTGGACACTTTATTCCCTTTCTAGACCTTGGAGCAGGTCTGGGATTGCCACAAGGAGTGAAATTCCAGGTGGGAGCCACAGGGATGCGGCCAGCAGAAACCACGGGGAGCAGAGCCCGGCCTGGCCACCACCTCAACACCAGCATTCCTTAAAAAAGAAAATCCCGCGGTTTGTCCTGGAATTCCCAGCACGGATTTTCCTTGCTCCGGGTTTTTCCTTGCATTGCTGGATGCCTCCCCTGCATTCCATGGCCAGGCAGGCTGGGAAGCGCTGCCAGGAGCAGGAGCCCCGGCTGGATCCAGCCCTGCTTTCCCTGTTCCCGGAGCTGCTCCTGGGCTCATTCCCACCGGGAAGGGCGAGCCGGGGGCTGCAGACGCCGATTCCACCTGGGAAATCCCAGGAATGCTGCTGAACACCTCCAGGATGGCGTGAGCTTGGAAGCAGGGGGGGAAATAACCCCAAAAGGATAAAAAGTCATGGCATATTAATGCTTGGAATTGTCTGCTGGAGCAGCGCGGGAAGAGGATGAATAATTCAGGGCAGACAGGATTTCCCTGGCAAGGTCGAGCCTTGTGAAGGGGAGGATTTTTGGAGAGAGCAGCATCCCGCTTTCCTCGGGCAGGGATCTCCCTCCATCCCGGGGGTCACGGCGGCTCCAGGAGCCGTCTGGAATTGGGGAGATCCTTTGGGAAGCGGCGGGACACAGAGCTCAGCGGGAACCGCGGATGCCGGAGGAATTCAAAGTGGATTTTTCAACTCCGCGGGCGAATCCCAGAGGAATGGGCAGCGGGAAGGGGAAGGGGGGAGCGCGGCCGTAGCGGGGATCCCGACATCCCAAGCCCCGGGATCGCCCCAAAATGCCCTGAAAGGAGCCGGAGTGGAAGATGAGTGTGAGTACCCTGAAATCGCTGCCTGCCGTCTGAGCTCTGCTCTGCGGCTCGATTGCACCTCTGTCCCCTCTGAGAGGCACAGACTGAGCACAGATCCTTTAAATAATTCCCAAAAACCCCTCCTGGGCCTCGCTGGAAGGAGGAGGAATTTACAGGCACCGGGGAAGGAGCTGAAGCATAGGGAAGAACTCCAGGGTTTCTGATTCCAGAGCCCAGCTCAGCCTGGGCCCCCCTCAGCAGCTCACAAATACATTGCTTATTAAAACATTTATTTATTTGGACATTCATTAGTCTTTAAATACTTTATTTATTTAAATGTTTATTTGTTTGTTTAGATATTTAATTGGACATTTATTTACTCAGGATTTATTTATTTATTTATTTATTTATTTATTTATTTATGGCGTTTTTGTTATTAAGAGATACCTAGCATTTAGTTTAGAATAGCATTTACTATTCCTCAAATAGTAATAATAATAACGACAATAGCAATAACAATAATAATAATAACAATAGTACAAAATGTCTTGGCACGTTCTCCCCAAAATGCACCCCAGGCTCCATTCTGAGCTCAGCAGCTAAAAATATCCATGGATTTTATTCTTCTGCAGGAGCAACAACTCCACCAGCAAATCCTGGATCTTTGGGAGGCATCCTAATGGATCTTAGGTTGTTATTTTTAACTCTAATTTTATTTATTTGATGTATTTTATGGTTTTGTTTCTCATAAAGGGCATCAAGGTCAGGGGACAAATTCCTTGGAGTGACCTAAAGGGAGTTTGTGGGGCTGGGGATTTTATAGGAAATTATTCCAGGAGGGTTTTAATTTCCTGGAATTTGGGATGTTGGGCTGTGGATTTCCTGGGGATGTGGGATTGTGACTCAGCATCTTCAGCTCAGGGAGGGATGTGCTGGGGGCAGGGAGAACAGGCAGGAGTTGCGTCCTGGAATTCTGGGATCCGCTGGGATGTGCAGCCCCTCTGCAGCACTCCCAGATCCCTTGGGATCCCTCCCTGGATCCCTTGGGATGATCCCTGATGCCAAGGGCTGCTCCAGCCCTGGATTCCCACCCCTGGGAGGCAGGGAGGGAAGGGAAGGAGCTGCTCCATGGATGTGCTGCCCCTCACAGCCACAATCCATCCGTAGGGATGGGAATTGGGGACACAGAACCTGGGAAAGGGGTGTCCACCCCATAAACCCCCCAGTCCTCTGGGTATGTTTGGGGTCTGTTCCTCAAAGCTTTGGACAAGGTGTGTTTGGATCATTTCCTGAAATTCCCTGGGTTTCAGACTCCTCTTGGCTGGATTTAAAATCCCTGCCTGGGCTGGGTTTTGTGGAGGGTTGGACATGGGGAGGGATTTGGTTTGGGGACAAAGTTAAACTCCAGCAGCCTCCCAGGGGAAAAGCAACACCTTGGATATCCCCAGGTCTTCTGGCTCCAGGGAAAAGCAGCTTTGGGATTTCAGGGGTGCCCCAGGCCTGGGAGGCATCTGGGAATTTGTTCTGAACACCGGGGTGGCTCCATCCTCCATCCCTGATCCAGTTCTGCTCCCCAGGAATTCCTTCTCCCCTCCCTGGCACTTATTTGGGGCCATCTCCTTTCCCCCAGCTCTAACATCCTCCATTTTCCCTCATTCCCATAATTAATAACAAACCTTCTGGTGTTAATTGGAGCCTGGCACAGCCGCCCCAGCCCTGCTAAGAGGATTTTCCTCTTTCTGTTCTCCAGCTTCCCATTGCAGGGGGAAATCCGGCAGCACGAGGCCATTCCCAAAGCCCTGGCTGCAATATGAGCTGTAAACCAGAGTCATGGGAAGAACCATGGAATGGTTGGGGCTGGAAGTGACTTTATATCTCATATAAGATATTTATAATGTATAATTTATAGTGAGGCACATGAGTCTGTGTTGGTTTGGGGAGTTGGCTTTGGGTTTTTCCTTCCATACAATGCGGGATCAGGAGTGGCACTGGATGGGATTTAAGGTCCCTCCAACCCAAACCATTCCTGGATTCACTGAAGTTTCAGCACAATTCCCATGTCCCTCAGCCATTCCCATGATGTCCCACAGCCATTCCCATGTCCCACAGCCACTCCCATGTCCCTCAGCCACTCCCATGTCCCTCAGCCATTCCCATGATGTCCCTCAGCCATTCCCATGATGTCCCTCAGCCATTCCCATGTCCCACAGCCATTCCCATGTCCCTCAGCCATTCCCATGTCCCACAGCCATTCCCATGTCCCTCAGCCATTCCCATGTCCCACAGCCATTCCCATGATGTCCCACAGCCATTCCCATGTCCCTCAGCCATTCCCATGATGTCCCACAGCCATTCCCATGTCCCACAGCCATTCCCATGTCCCTCAGCCATTCCCATGATGTCCCTCAGCCATTCCCATTCCCATGTCCCTCAGCCATTCCCATGTCCCACAGCCATTCCCATGTCCACAGCCATTCCCATGATGTCCCACAGCCATTCCCATGTCCACAGCCATTCCCATGATGTCCCACAGCCATTCCCATGATGTCCCTCAGCCATTCCCATGATGTCCCTCAGCCATTCCCATGTCCCTCAGCCATTCCCATCCCCAGCTCCCACCCTGCAGGCACAGCGCCCACTCCAGCTGCTCCCTCCCTGTTCCCCGGGGTGCTGCAGGCCCTGAGGGCTCTGCCCATCCCTGGGGCTGGGATGGACCATCCCTGCTGGCAGGAATTGATAACCATGGACAAAGGAACATCTGAACTCCACCAGGCCTGCAGCAAAGTTGGGATCTGGGGCTGGAAAAGCCCAAACTGGAGCTGTTTGTGTGAGGCTGAAAAGAGCAGTGAGGGATGGAACAGAGCAAGACAAAGCCTGAGCAGTTGCTTTCAGCCTAAAATGTAGATTTATGCAGAAAACAAATATCAAGAGCTGCATCTGTTGTGGGTGAAGCACAATTCCTCATCAGGGAGCAGAGCTCCTTCCTCGCTGCTCCATTTGCTGCAGTCACAGATTTTATTTTCCCTGGATTTGCGTGTCATAAAGGGGTTTGGGGTTTTTTCTGAAGTTGTATTTCTTTTTTTGAATAGAAATGAGTACAAAAATACTTCCCTGGGCCAGGTGGCCACGTTCCTGATGAGGCTCATGAGGAATCTCTGGCCATTTGTGTATTTGGGAAAACCGAGCAGGGAAAATCCAGGAAAGAGCCTTTGGATGGTGCAGAGTGTTGGGGTGATAACAGGGATGGCTTTCCAGCCTTTCCCTGTGAGCAGCCTGCATCCCAAGGGACGGGGAGGGAAAGCTCCCCACAGCAATTCCCCCTCCCAGGTGGCTGCTCCACACTCAGCTATTTTGGAGAGCAGCTCTGCAGTGCCTGACAGGAATCTGTGCCTGTGCAGCTGCACTTCTGCCTCCCTGTGCTGCCTCTCTGCTCCTGGACTGCTCCTCTGGCTTCCTCAGACAGCAAATCCTGGGGGCAACAGCAGGGAAGGGGCTGAGCCTGGAGAAAAGGGGGAGCAGGGGGCCCCTGTGGCTCTGCACAGCTCCTGACAGGAGGGGACAGCCAGGGGGATTTGGGATCTTATCCCAGGGAACACGGACAGGAGGAGAGGGAAATCCTCAGGCTGGGCCAGGGGTGGACATCAGCAGGAATTTCCTCATGGAAAGGTTGTTAAACACTGGCAGGGGCTGCCCAGGGAGGTTTGGGGTCACTGTCCCTGGACGTGTCCCAGAAATTCCTGATGTGGCACTCAGAGCTCTGGGCTGGGGACAAGGTGGGGGATCAGGCCCAGGTTGGATGATCTCAGAGATCTTTTCCAATATAAATAATTCCTGTGACTTTGGAGCTGCCCCATGGCTGCAGCACCCCACGTCTGGGGGATAACTGCAGGGAAATGCTCAAGGGGGACACCAGAAATGGGTCAGGGGTCTCAGTGGTACCTTCCCAAAACCAGCTCTTGGAATCCCAGAATCAGTAACAAAAAGGAATCCCAGAATCATTAAGGAAAAGGGAATCTCAGAATCATTAACAAAAAGGAATCCCAGAATCATTAAGGAAAAGGGAATCCCAGAATCATTAACAAAAAGCAATCCCAGAAGAATTTAGCTTGGAAAAGTCCTCTCAGCCCATCAAATCCAACCTTTTCATCCCCCAAAGCAGGAGGGGAGCCAAGCAAGCACACACACACATCCAGGGAACGCTGTGAGCATCCCAGGGACCATCCCACATGTCTGCACCACCTCTGGCAAAAAGAGAGGAAAACCGGGGAGGAGAAGGCAGCACAGGGAGCTTGGCCCTGGCCCTGGGATTTAGAATAAAACCCAAAAGCTGAACCCAGCACAGTTTGCTCTGAGCCTGGTTATTGAGCTGGGCGGGTCCGGTGGCTCCTTGGAAGGGCTGATTGAGGATCTCAGGAGTCTCCAGGGAAAAGCAAAGCTGAAGCACACCCCGATGGGAGCGGGGTCTGCAGGGCAGAAACAGCCAAGGAGGATTGTCCAATTGTCCCTGGCTGGAACCGAGAATGGCAGCAGCTCTTGGCTCGAAATTCCCTGGGAATGGAGCGGATTTGGGGATTTGATCCCTCCCTTTGAAGCAGGAATTCCTTTTGCAGCCGGAATTGCACCTTCCCCTTTCCCGGTTTGCTGCAGGCTTTGGCTGCTTTAGGCTGGGATTAATTATCTGTAACCTGACTCAATTAATTATCTGTAACCTGACTCAACCCCGAACCGGGCTCAGACGGTGCTGGCAGGGAGGGATGACCGTGACACTGCGGATTGTGGCAGGAATAGCCAAATTTTACACTTCCAAACCATTTTCTGTGCCTCTCCTTCAGCTGACTTGGACAAAAATGATTCACTGTGAAATGTTTGCAGTCCCAGAAAATGCACAATTCTCAGCCCTAAGTCAGGCAGCGAGCTGGATCGTCCAGGATGCAACAAAAACTTGGGAGAAATTCCTGAATTTTGGTTTTTGCTGCAAACATTCCCAGCTTTGGGCAGGTGAGATGAATCCTCCCGCATTCTCCTGGAGCTGAGCTCGCTCCTCTCGGCTCCTGTTGGATCCAGCCCCTCCCAGTGACAACTGGAGGCCCCCAAGGTGATTAACACACTCCTTAATTAAGCTGAGACTTCCTTCAGGGGCTGATTCCTCTCTGCCCAAAGGACCAGGAGGAATTTTGGGGGAGAAATGCTGCAAATCTTCTGTGCACACGCTGGGATTCGGGAGTTAATGCATTTAGAGGAGGCAACATAAATATTAAGATTCAGCAGGGCTCTGTGGATTCATGCATTTGAAATATTCCAGCTATTTCCCTGCTCGCATTCCTTACCCACGTGCCTTCCACAGCACTTTATTAAAGGGCAATTCTTTTTTTCCCCTGGCCTTGATGATTGCAAGGCATTCCAGAGGCTGTTGGACAGATAAGGAGATTCCTTTTGTTTACTCCAAAGATTTTCCTGGCCCTCCTGAGCTTCCGGGCTGGGGCAGGCACAGGGGAAGCAAATCCATCCCTGGGATTGTTTCCGTGTAGGGGATGCAGCTCCATCCCTGGGATTGTTTCAGTGTAGGGGAAGCAAAACCATCCCTGGGATTGTTTCAGCACAGCTTGGACAGGGCTGGGATCACTCTGGGATAAGGAAAAGTGTCCCTGCCCATGGATAGGGAATGCAATGAGCTTTAAGGTCCTTTCCAACCCATCCCATGATTTCAGGATTCACCCCAGAGCAAATAATTTAGAGGAAAACCAGGCTGGGCAGGAGCAGCTCCTTCATCCTCCAGTTTTTCCAAAGGAAAAGAGACCACGAGGACTTTGGGGGTGTTTTAGGATGTGGGGGAAAATTCTGGGAGCGAGGGAAGCCCTGGCATGGGTGGAGCCATCCCAGCAAGCATCAAATCCCAGTTTGGAGAACAGGATCTGCCACAGCCCGAAATGCTGAGCCTGGCCTGAAATGGATTATTTTGGGATGCTGTCCTTGTCCCCTCCTGCACCTCTGTCCCTTCCTGTGCCACCAGAAGGGCTTTGGTGGCAGTGCCACCGCTCAGAGTCCTGCTGTGATTTCCCTCTCCCTCTAAATTAAGCAAAGAATTAATTGGCTAAATTTAATTTGCTAAATGTAAAGAGTTAAACCTGCAAATCCCAGCATAGGAGATCAATGCCCCAAGGGCAGGAATGCTGTGCCATGGCACACCCCTGCCCCTTCCTGAGGGGAATGCAGCCCCATGGATCCTGTCCCTGCCCCACAAGGAGCTGCAGGTGAGCCCCCACCATGGCTAATTTTAAATTAATTAGCCTCAATTTTCCATTTCAGGGGTGGGGTTTGGTTTGGTGCTGGAATCTCAGGGATGCACAGAGCTGGAAAACCTGGGGCAGGGCAGCATCCCAGTGTAACCCATGACCCCAAAGGCAGGGATTGGCATCCCAGTGCTTCTGATCCCAAAGGCAGGGATTGGCATCCCAGTGTAATCCATGACCCCAAAGGCAGGGATTGGGCATCCCAGTGTAATCCATGACCCCAAAGGCAGAGATTGGCATCCAGTGTAATCCATGACCCCAAAGGCAGGGATTGGCATCCCAGTGCTTCTGATCCCAAAGGCAGGGATTGGGCATCCCAGTGTAATCCATGATCCCAAAGGCAGATATTGGGATAATGGGAGTGCACAGGGCCAGCAGGATGTTTTTGGGATTTCTGGAGAGCAGACAACTTTGCTCTATGGATAAACTGTAGAATAATCCACTCTGCCAGAATATTGATCCCAGAATTATCAAATCATAGAATCCCAGAATGGTTTGGGTTGGAAAGGACCTTAAAGCTCATCTAGTTCCAGTCCCTTGGGCTAGGGCACCTTCCCCTATCCCAGCTGAACTCTGGCAGCTTTTTCCTGCCCATGGAATGAACAAACCCCAGGAATGCTCACAGAGGGCTTGCAGCAGAAAAGGAAACGTGCCCTGCTCTCCGTGCAGTCCTTCTCCTTTCAGGAAAGGGAAACTCTTTGTGGTCACAGGAAACTTCCCTTCCCTGCTTTATCCCAGGGATGTTTTTATCCCAGCACCATTTCCCTGGCAAATCCCAAAATCCCACCTGGGCAGGGACAGTGCTCAGCTCTGTGTGGGACTCACTTCAAGGAAAAATCCCAAACCCACTTTCTAAGGTAAAAACACAACTTGGGAGCTCTGGGTGGATATGAGGATCTTGGGATAAGGACCCAGCTGGCAGAAATGTTCCCATATTTAGGGATTTGTGGTGTTTAAAGGGTGATTGAGACTTCCCTGCTTCCCTTCTTCTCTGACCCAAAAACTTCTGCAATTTAGCAGGAGAGAACACAAGAAACCCATTTTAGAATGGGGTTACAGCAGTGCCAAAATAGAAAAATTGAATCAATTTAAAGCTTGTGATAATCAGCAAACTGCCTTTGAAACCAACACCAGGAAAAGAATAAAAATCTGATTTTTGTGATGTATTTCTGCCTCAGAATCAGCCCAACAAACCTTGTTTGCATTAAACCTCCTTTGCACTGGATAAAAGAGCTGTGAACCAGATTCTTTCATCTCCAAGGGTTTGTGTTCACACCCTTGAAAATTCCCACAAATCCCAAGTTTTCCATGGTGTTGGAAAAGGGTTTGTGGAAGAGAGAAATGCCATTTGTGTTTGGAATAGCAAGGGCTGGCTCCTTCCTGTGCAGGTCGAGCAGAAATGTGTTCCCTGGGTATAATTAGAAGTGGGGAGGGTTTACTATGAGGTTAAAAATGATTGGTTCTGTCTGCAGTGGGGAAAAAGAAAAGGGAAACTTGGAAAAATCACGTGTGTGATGTGTTAAACCTTGTGAAAAAACAAATGTGTCTGAGGACAGGGCAGCAGGGAGGGATGTGCCAGGACTGACACCTTAAAGCATGACTTCAATGAGGGCTGAAGCAGCTTTATCCCACTAAAATGGGAAAATTGGGATTGGGAAGTGGCCCACCACTCATTCCATGCCATTCCAGATGTCACACTGGGAAATTCAGGGAGAGGGAAGCGCTCTTGTCCTCCACCAAACATCATCAGGGCACCCAGGGCGATGAAGGGGAGAAACTCCCCCAGTGAAGATCCCATAAATCAAACTGTCCCCAGGCTGGGAGCAGCGAGGCAGCTCCTCCTTTGCTCAGCAAGAACTCCCCTGTGAGGCTGGTGGTGACGTGAAACAGCCCCAAATAAAGAATTGCACCAACAAACTGTGTCAAGTGCCACCCCCTCCCAGCCCTGTGGTGGAACCTCTTCCCCGTGTAATTCATCTCCAGGATTTTGCTCCTTCCTGCCATTTGCTGGGATTATTTTTAAACCTGCGCTTTGCAGTTGCTGATTTTGTGGAGTCTCAGGCACCAGGCAGCCTGGCAGGGAAGCAGGGATCAGCTGGGAGCAGGGAGGGATTCAGCTGCTCCTGGGGGTCAGGAGGGAAAATTGGGATAATCCAGGCTGAGCACCTGGAGGAGACACCTCAAGGGAAAGGTTAATCCCAAATAAACCCTGTGATATTCCCTGTGTATCCCGGCCCCTTTATCCTCCAAACCCTGCCTGGGGGTTGGAGTCTCCTACAGAAAAGCTGTAGGATTTGAAAGTCTCCTACAAAAAAGAGAGGGATTTCTACCAGGGCAGAGCAGGGGGGAATGGCTTCCCACTGCCACAGGGATTTGGGAAGGAATTCCTCCCTTTGGAAGGGGCTGGGATGGAGCTCCCAGAGCAGCTGTGGCTGCCCCTGGATCCCTGGCAGTGCCCAGGGCCAGGCTGGACAGGGCTGGGAGCACCTGGGACAGGGACGAGATGAGTTTGGAGCTCCTGTCGGTGAGTCTGCCTGTGACTCCCACCCTGCAGGGAGAGGAGGGGATGGCCCCAGGACGCTGAAAGCTCTCAGCCCCAGCCCTGTCCCGTTCCCGGGGTTTGTCCCATCTGATGGGGCTGACGGGGTGGTGTTTGGTACTCCCAGGATTGCCAGGATGCCCCTCCAGGCTCGCTGCTGCTGCCCAGGAGGGGGTGAGGAGCCAGAGCTGGCACAGGAGACCCCTCCTCACCTCCCCCTGCCCGGCCAGGTCCCCTGGAGGAGCAGCTCAGCAGTGCCAGGAGTTCAGGGCTGCAGATGTTCCCTTCTCCCTCTCATCCTTTTGGGATTCCCAACAATTCAGGCCGTGGGGACCCTCGAAGGGGGACTCCCCTGAGCTGTGCCCACTCCCTGGGTATCTGTGCCATGCCCACCTCGGGCCCTGGCATCACCTCCCACCCTGCACAACCTTTCATTTTAACCCCTCGTGGTGATCTTGGGGTAGAGTTAATTTTCTCCCAGTGCAGGGACAGGCTGGAATTAATTTTGGATTTGTGCTGGAGACAGAGTGGATAACTCAGAGATGTTTTGATTCTCGTGGGTCACCTCAAGGGTGTTTCTCACACAAAATCCTGCCCCAAATCAGCTCCTAATGCAATGCAATGTTTCAATATTCCAATTAAGAGTCGCTGTTCTCCCCTGGCCCTGCATACCCAGAGGGTTGGGACTGCAGGGACCAGAGGGCAGCTGGCTGCTGCCACATCTCCAGGCCCTGTGTGGAAGTTCCTGATCCATGGCATTGGTGCTCCCCATTTCAGCCACAGCGCCTTAAAAGGTCTCCTTGCTGTGGAGTTGGGAATGGGAACATTTGCGTGTTAAACTTGGCTTCGGTGACCCAGAATGCAGAAACTAGATTAGTTTTTTTTAGCAGAGTTATTTATAGGAGACTCTTAACGAGTTACTTTAAATTACTTTTAAAGAAGGAAAGCGAGGGAGAGGGTGGCAGCAGGGGTTGGTGGCGGGTCCCTGTGGTCCCTGGGGGCGTGGGAGGCAGGGAGGATGTCACTCTTTGTCACTGCTGTGACTCCCTGCAGTCACCCACAGCCCCACACAGAGACAAGGCCACCTCCTCCCAAACCCAGCCACAAAATCATGGAATGGTTTGGGTTGGAACAGACCTTAAATCCCCCCCAGTGCCACCCCAGCCACAGCAGGGACACCTCCCACTGTCCCAGGAGCTCCAGCCCCAGTGTCCAGCCTGGCCTTGGGCACTGCCAGGGATGCAGGGGCAGCCCCAGCTGCTCTGGGAATCCCATCCCAGCCAGGAATTCCCAATTCCCAATGTCCCACCCATCCCTGCCCTCTGGCACTGGGAGCCATTCCCTGTGTGCTGTCCCTCCATCCCTGTCCCCAGTCCCTCTGCAGCTCTCCTGGAGCCCCTGCAGGCCCTGCCAGGGCTCTGAGCTCTCCTGGAGCTGCTCCTGTCCAGGTGAGCCCCCCCAGGTGTCCCAGCCTGGCTCCAGAGGGGCTCCAGCCCTGCAGCAGCTCCCTGCTCCCCTCTGGCCTCTCTCCAGCGGCTCCACACCCTCCTGCTGGAGTCCCCAGATGTTGGTGCTGTTCTGCAGGTGGGGTCTCACCTGAGCGGGGCAGAACCCCCATCCTGTGCTGCCCACACTGGGATCAGCTTGGCACAGAGGGGGTTTGGGGCTGTCAGTGCCTGTGCCCGGGTCAGGCTGAGCTTTTCTTCCACCCCCATCCCCAAACCCCTTCCCTCCGGGCTGCTCTGATCCATTCTCTTACCAGCCTGGATTTATGCTTGGGATTGTCCCGACCCAACAACCGCGGGAACAAAGAGTAACATTTAAATATAAATCTCTTTTGTGTAACAAAACCCCAGTTACAATAGCTACTACCACAACATTAGCTAATATCCTGGTTATAATTTTAAAAAAAAGAAAGCCAAACCAAGAACAATCGATCAGAACGCCAAGAGCGGGGGGTTTCTGCCCGTCGGAGCGGCGTTTCCCCGCCGCCAGCCGGCGTTTCCCGCAGCTCCCGAGCGGCGGCTCCGGAGCCCGGCCCCGCTCCGCCCCCGCCCGCTCCGCCCGGGGCCGCCCCGCGCCGGCGGCGGCTCCGGAGCGCGGGGGCGGCCCCGGGCCGGCGTTTCCCGTGCCCGGCGGGCAGCAGCGCTCCGGGCATCCCTGACGCGGCCGCGCTCCGCTTCTCTCCGGCAGGATTCCCGGGAGGATGGCATGGATTTAGGCAGCGACGCCGGCAGCAGCCGCTCCAGCTCGGAATCCAACTCCAGCAAAGCCACGCCGTGCTCGGAGGGCAAGTCCTCGCCGTCCCCCAGCAGCCTGGACCTGGCGGCGCTGGAGGACTCGGAGGAGGAGGAGGAAGAGGAGGAGGACGCGGGGTCGCCGCCGTCCCCGCCGCGCTGCCCGGCCGCCCATGGGCGCCGCTGCGGCCCCGCGGCCGGCGCTGCCCGGCGCTGCTGCCCCCGCCCGCGGCCCCCGCCCCGCTCGGACCCCGCGCAGCGGCGGCGCGGAGCGGCCGCGGGGCCCGGCGGGCGGCGGAGCGCGGGGCCGCGGCCCCCCCGGCACCCGCAGTGCCCCCGCGACCCGCAGCCCCCGGCCATGGACTGGGCAGCCCTGGAGCGGCACCTGGCCGGGCTGCAGTGCCGGGAGCAGGAGCGCAAGGCGCGGGCCGGCCCCGCCTCGGTGAGTGCGGGGCGCTCGGGGCGCGGATGGAGGGCGGGGAGGGAATGCTGGGGATCCCGCCTGGAGGGATGCGCCGCGGCTCGGGGATCCTGCCGGAGGATGTGGAGCTGCTGGAGAGAGGCCGGAGGAGGCCATGGAGATGCTCCAAGGGCTGGAGCCCCTCTGCTCTGGAGCCAGGCTGGCGGAGCTGGGGGTGCTCACCTGGAGAGCTCAGAGCCCTGGCAGGGCCTGCAGGGGCTGCAGGAGAGCTGAAGAGGGACTGGGGACAAGGGATGGAGGGACAGCACACAGGGAATGGCTTTAAGCTGCAGGATGGTGGATTTAGATTGGATTTGGGGAAGGAATTATTCCCTATGAGGGTGGGCAGGCCCTGGCACAGGTTCCCAGAGCAGCTGGGGCTGCCCCATGATCCCTGGCAGTGCCCAAGGCCAGGTTGGACAGGGCTTGGAGTAACCTGGGACAGTGGAAAGTGTTCATGTCCATAGCAGGGAATGGGATGAGCTTTAAGGTCCCTTCCATCCCAAACCATTCCATGATTCTCCAACTTTCCCGGAGCATCCTTGGGCACTGGTGGGTCTGGTTCCCTGCAGCTCCAGGCGTGTGGCAGGGGCTGGTGTCCCTGGCAGGAGCCTGGTGCCACCACCAGGCTGTCTCAGAGCTGGGTTCCTTGGAGAGGCCAAGGAATATCAGCTGTTCCCAGCTGGGAGCGGTGCCAGGCTGGCGCTGGGTGCTCTCCTTTCCTGAGGGAAGGACCTTCCCAAGGCCCTGCTGCCAGCCACGATGAATCCCTGGGGCTGTTTCACAGAAACCCCGGTAAATCGGGGCCCGATCCCATCATTCAGGGTGATTGGGGAATTGCACAGAACTTCTGAGCTGCAGGGATGTGAGAGGAAGGAGCACTGCAGGCACCGGTGACACGGCAGGGCTGAGGCTCTTCCATGATGGATGAATTCCAAAGGAATCCACGGAACCTCTCTGGGAGCTCTGCAGGAGCTGTGGAGGCTGGAGGAGCTGCGTGCCTCCCCAGCCAGCCTGCCCCGTGGCCTTGCCTCTGGCACACATGAATTTTTTCCATGGTTTTTTTGTTGTTTAAAAGGCGTTCCATGCCCTAACTTCCTGTGAAGTCACCTCGCTCGGGGAGGTGGGGATTTCCCCCTGAATCCTTGAATTACAACTAATTGGTGACAGATCTGGGTGGGTGCTGGGCAGGATGAGTAAGCTGAGGGATGAGTGGGACTGCTGCCATGCAGGGATGCTTTTTTCCAAAGCCTGAACACCGGAGCCTCAGTGCCTTGAGGAACTGACAGGTAACAGCTTTAATTACAGTCATTTGTGCAGCAACTCAGCCTGGAAAAAAAAAGGGGAAAAAAACCACCAGAAAGAAAAAAAACCCACCTCATTTTTGTGGTTTGGGAGCTGATTTCTCCAGCGTTATCTGGTCAGCTCTGCTGACGCTGCTGGAAACTCTTTGCCTCCAGGCATGAGCTTAACCAGGTGAGCTGTCACCTAAGGAATTCTGCCCCTGTCAGGGTTTTCCTCCTCCATCCTCCCGTTCCCTCCTGCAGGCATGAGGCCCTGGAAGGAATTCAGGCTGCCTCACGCCCTGACTTGTCCTGTGCAGATCTGGGAGCTTTGCTGTGCACATCCAGGGCTGGAACAGGCTGCATGGACACCCAGAGGAGCCCAGAGCATCTCCCAGGGCTGGGACTGAGCCCCAGGTCTCTTCCCCGCCAGGAGCTGGAGTTTGCCACCCTGTAGATGTGACTTTCCCAGTGTTTGTGGCCCTGCAGAGACTTTGCTCAGCTCCCCAGCTGTCCTGGAGGCACCTTTGCTCCAGGATTCCCCTTCCCTCGGCTCCCAGGGCTGAGCAGGAGGAGGAGGAGGAGGAGGAGGAGTTCCAGCTCTGCTCCTTCCCACTGGGATCAAAGGGAAGGGCTGGCTGGGAAGGGACATTTTCCCTCCTGGCTGGCTGGGAAGGGCTCTTTGATGTCCCCGTGGCACCTCCTGTCCCTCCCTGGCCATGCCTGTGAGCACCCAGCGTGTCCCACGAGCTGCGTGTCCCCAGAGCCTCGCAGGCTGAGCCAGACCAAAGTGCAAATCCCTCTTTTATTTTTGTTTTCCCTGCCCTTGACATTTCCCTGCGGTTCAGTGTTTATAACAAAGCCTCGCCTTGCCCTGCTGGAAGCCGCAGTGTTTGTAAACAGGGGAATGGTGGAGAGGAGGCAGCCGGGGAGCAAAAGCAGGGAAATGTGGGGATGGAAAGGGGATTTCAGTGGGACAGGGGTTGGGGTGTGGGAAAGCAGCTTGGACTGGAAGTGTCTCCTAGGCTGGTTGCTCTCAGGAATCCAGAGGGATGTTTGACTGGGATGATTTTATTGAGATGATTTATTAAGATGATTAAAATTGAGGTTTTTCTGCTGTCAGGACCTGGTTTTGTTGGGTGAAGGCAGGGCAGGGTCACCTGGGGAGACAGGGGTGACCCAGCAGGGGCAGGTGCTGCTCCCTGGGGCTCTGCTGGGCCTTTGCAAGGCCACATTGACTGAGAAAAAAATTCCAAAATAAATAAAATAAATAAATAAATAAATATTTCATTAAATCTACATTTTATTAAATATATTTGATTAAATTTAGAATAGAAATATTTATAAATGTATTTATTAAATACACAAATTTAACAATTCCAAAGTAAATATATAAATAAAGCCTATAGAAATAGAAAACTATATTAATATATAGTTAAATATATTAAATATAATAACTTCCCAAATTAATTATATAAACGAAATTTTATATATATTTATTCAATATATAAGTATAATAAGTTCCAAAATTCAATATATAAATAAAACAAATATAAATATATAACTATACAAATATATATAAATATTAAAACTAAAATTATAAATGTGTAGTTTAAATAGAAGTACATAATACTATATAGTAGAAAACTGAAAGTTTCAAGTTTTAAAATACAGTAATATATAGAAAAAGATAAAAATTTTAAGACAGAAACTAGCCTTTCTTAACCCCTTTCTTAAAGGGGCAGAAGAAACTGCCCCTTTCTTCACCTTCTTCTTCATAAGTTTAATTAATATTATGTAATTAAATAAAAAATCCACATTCCAAAACACTATTAAGTCAAAGATAAAAATAATTTAAACATCATTTCTTAATTAACCAATTTATCCTTAGAAAACCTTATAAAAACAAATCCATCACCATTTCTTGTGTTGTTAAAACAGAATACTGTGAAACTCAGAACTAATAAAGCTGTAACATAAATAAAAACTAATAAACATCTGAGTCCAAACAAAAAACGCCACCTCACAATGTCAGCCTGACTGTGCTGAGGGACGCGGACCAGGCTGGGCTGGAGGAGAAGGAAATTCCCACCCTGAGGAAGCCCCAGCATGGATTTGGGAGTTCCCCAGGCAGGAGGGGCTGGGCCGGGCTGCTGCAGCTGCACTCAGGGGAGGGATGAAGGGATGAGGGGCCTTGGGTCACCCCCCTGGCTGCAGAGATGTGCCCTGGGTGCTGGAAAGGCCGGAGAGGGAAATCAGTGATATCCATGCCACGGGCAGGGCTGTGCTTCAGCTCCCCCTGGGCTGAGGCCAGGGCTGCTCCCTCGGGCTGAGGCGCCTGAAAGCTCCTGCCAGGGCTTTGGGAAGGGTTTGGCAGCTCCTGCTTGGCATGGCAGCCCCTCTGCTGAGAGGAGCAGAGCCCAGGGGGTGGGATGGCTCCATCCTGGATATCCCAACAACAAAGGACAGGCTGTTCTCAGGGTGCTGCTCCTTGTGGGCCAGGTGGGCAGGTGCTGTCCAGAAATGGAGAATATTCTGGTTTTTCTCCCCAGAAAATGATTAAATGGCTGGTTTTGGAGCTGGATTGAGTGCATGATGTCCCTCCAACCCTGAGTGACTCTGGAGTTTTCTGGACTCCACCTAAGAGGAGAAACCCCTTTCCTGAAGGCCCTTGGAGCTCAGAAGGTTCACTAAGGAGATGCTTGGCTCAATCTCCTCACCCAGCTGCAGGAAGCCACCCGCTCCCATTTTTTCCATTTTTCCTCCTTTCCTGCACTCCTGGCTGCATCCAAAGTGGTACCAAGCGTGCCCTGGGATGATTTATGGCCCTCAGGAGCCGTGGAGGTGCCGGGGAAGCGGCGAGGCTCCGCTCGCTGTGTCTCTAATGGCTCGAATCAAATCCAAATCAGCCTTAATGGCTTTAATATTCCTCCCATTGCCTCTGCCAGGATAATTGCAATCAATAGGAGGGATTGGCTGGGAAGAATGTCTGCAAATTCTGCAGTCAATTAGAGAAACACTGCCAGGAGGGGAGGTGGCTCAGACAGACCCGGCCGTGACAGGCTGGGCAGGGAGGGAGGGATGGAATTGCCCAAGGAATTGTGCTGCCCACAGGGCTTAGTGCAGGCAGTGCTGCTAAAAGCTCATCCCTGCAGCTTCCAGGACTTGTGCAGGAGCTTTCTGGATGGGGAAGGATGTGCTGGATTTTATATTTTCGTCCCTGGAACATTCCAGCCTGTGCTGAGATCGATGGTGGTTATCCTGTGGTGGGGAATCCAAGGAATCCCACATCTGTCCAGACACTTGGACTCCTGCATCTCCAGTGCTTCAGGAAGTCACATTTGTGTCCTTCCATGGGCTGCTGGTCCTCCAGGCTGTGCTGAGCCTCTGCAGGTGGCCATGGTGCTCCTGCTTCAGTGCCCAGCTGCCCACAGAGCGACCCTGGAGGCAGCAGGGAGCACCCAGAGCCCTGAGCTCATCCTGGGGAGGGTGGAAAAGCCTCAGGCCTGCGTTTGAAAGCAGCTGGGAACCTCCTGGAAGTGTTCAAAACCTGTGGAAGTGGCACTTGAGGACATAGTTTAACAGTGAAGACGATGGTGGTGGATTCATTTTGGATTTGATGGTCTCAGAGGTCTTTTCCAATCTTAATGGTTCTGTGGAAGGACTTCGGGGTTAACCCAGGATATTCCAGAAGCTGCACGATGGGATTTAGCATGGACTATGTGAATACCTCCTTCTTACCTGTGTCCCTCTGAAAATGTGAAACTAATTCAAAGCATGGACTAAAATCTTGAAATAATTTCATAATTGGCCATGGGCAGAAATCTGATTTTCATGGATCAGAGCAGCCAGAATGGAAGGAGAAATGGATGGACCAGCTTGGCACGAGGGAGGAGAGAAATGGAACCTACAGGGGCTTGTTCAAGCCACATGGAAGGATTGGTGGAGCAGGATTTTCGGGAATGGGGCTGGGACCCAGCCCAGACCTTTGGTGTAAAGCCCTGATCCACCTTGGAGCGCTGGCCCAGACACTCAGGGAGCAAATGCTGGCCTGGAGGTTCTCACTTCAAATGAGCCTTCACTGCTTGGCTGAAGTGTGAGTTTTCCCTCCCCAGGGACGTGGTGGTGTCTGGGTGGGAGCAGGGATTAATGCCTGGAAGGAATTTCTCCAGCCAGGAGCTGTCAGTGTGGGAATTTCTGCCTGCAGGAAATTGCATTTCTGTCATTGCTCAGCCAGACCTTCCCTGTCCCCCTGGCTGCTCCTGTCCCTGCTGGATCTGACACCAAACTCCTCCTCAGGAGGCACCTGGGAAAGGGAATTCCATCATCAGGGAGCTTCTCCAGGGCAATTAATTTGCTGTGAGGCTTTCACATGGAAAACAAACCCTCTGAGTGTGGACAGAGCTGTAATTGTGAGTTGTTCCAGTGCCCTGGGGTGGGATGAGCTGCAGGAATGCTCCATCCCTGCTGCTGGTGGCTCAGGAGAGCCCTGGACTTTGGCACTTGGCACCCAGCTCAAAGGTTGGCTGGGAGATCCCAAGGGAGCAGTGCCATTCCCTGGGGAAACATCCTGAGGTATTTTCCAGGTGGGAATTCCATAGATTGGAGGAATGAGCCCTTGCTGCTTCCCAAATTGGGCCAGGCAAAACTCCCAGGATTAAAAATCCCGAGGAAAAACTCGATTCCCATCAGTGCTGCTGAGCCTTTCCTCAAAGGAAGAGCCAAGCACGGGAGGGAACAGCCTGTGGATCCTGCCTGGATGGATGATTCTCCTTTATCCCAGTGCTGCCATAATGTGAATTCCTCCAGGTGATGGAGCCCAGTCGGTTGGTGAGTGAATGTTTCCTGTGGGATGTGGAAAAGCTGGAAAAGTGGATTTTTCTGGCACTAATTGTGGTGCAGGCAGCAGTAAATCTCCCTTTAATGTGATGCTAAGGGATCATTGTTGTGGCTACTGGCTCTGTAAAACCAGTAAAATTTATTGTAAATGAGTATTTTTGGTGTTTGGGAATCACAAGTAGGGAATCCAAAAGATTTCCAAGGAGAGGAGTGAGCATTTAAGCCAAGCAAAATATGGAATATCTCAGAACAGTGGTTTTTTTTAAAAATAGAGAGATTCGGGAGCCTGGCACCCCTCCCCTAATCCTTCCAATTCCCACTTGAACCCAAGTGTCTCAGGTTGGAATAGCAGCAGGCAGCAGGAATTTTGATTTCCCAGGATAATAATTATGTACTTAGGCAAATATTCCTTGCTTATTAAGTGGGATAAATGCGAGGCAGGGGGGTTTGATTCTCACGACTGCCCTGTGCTGTGCAAAAGCTGTTATTTCCCTGTGGATGGAGAGGATGGATGTGGGATGGGGTGTCAGGAACACCTGGAATTGGGGAAAATCCAGGTGTATGTGGAGGGAGAAATTGCTGGCAGAGGATATTTAAAAACCAGAGGAAAATGGGTTTATTCAGTGCAACCCCAACCATGCTGAAGATCTGCTGAGGAGCACTGGAAAGCCAGGATTGTCCTGACCCCAAAATGCCAGGGACCTCAGGGATGTTCTAATGATTCTAAATAATTTAAATATTGCTTAAGTATTTAAAGATTTGTTTAAATATTCTAAATAATCTTCCAAATGTCCCCCACACCCTCACAGAGTTTGTTTGTATGAGCAGCAGGATTGCCTCAGCAGTGATAAGAGCTGCAGGAATTGTGATTTATTTCCTTCTTCCTCTCTGCCTGCATTTAAGGTGGTTTGGATTTAGCTGGTTGGAAAAGCAGGCGCAGCACTTGATTATTTTATAAAGTTTGTGTAGAAACGGTGAAGAAATTGCTCAAAGCACCATTACTTCCATTCCTAACAGCAAAGAACCAGGAAAATCAATATCAGTGACATAAATTTGTGCCCCCATCTCCCCAGGATGTGCTGCAGCCCAAAGGAGCTTTAAGGGAGATTTGGTGGGGAAAATGGACTTGTTGGAGGAGAAAACCTCTGGAAAGGATATATAAAATCCCAGTGTAATTCACCAAAGTTGGGTGTAATCCCCACTGGGGGGAAATGGGATTTCCCAGCTTCTCCCAATGTCTCACTGTAGGTATTAATTTCATTTTATAAAACGGAAGCGGTTTGAAATAATCCCATCATCTGCTCAGTTCAATGTTTCCCAAGGCTGATCCAGGAATTCCTGTGGGATTCTGGGCACAGCAGCACTGCTGAGGGGGCTGAGGAGAAGCAGAATTTGGTGTGTTCAGGCTCCTCAATAATCTCAAATAATTCCTGTTTTGTGTAGGAATTTCTTCAGTTAGAACTACAAAGATTTAAAAATCTCTCTTCCAGCTCTGGCTCTGAAATCAATCCTGCTCCAGCAGAGCACCCATGGACTCAGTGGAAAATGATTTTGCCTCTTCCAATTATCCTTTCACACGAGGTGCTCCATAATCCCTCTTTCCCTGGAGGTTTTCCAGCTTTTCCAGGGCCTCGGATCATTTTGGGGCACCTCATCTTTCCCTGGGGAGCCGTTTGCGTCACCAGAGTGGGAGATTTTATTTATAGCCCCCATCTGGGAGTGCAGCTCAGTGATCTATAGATCTCCTTTAATGAGAAAATCACAGCCAGGGCCCTTTATTCCTGCTGCTGCTCTGGAAATCCGAGAGGAAATAGGATTTCCAAGGAAAGAGAAGTGCCAGGCTGAGATTTAATCCCCTCTATGGTGAGGCAATGTTAAAAAATAAAAGAGAACTCTATTAAAGTGCTGGATTCTTTATGCACACAAAAGCTGCTGGTGTGTGTGGCCCCTGGGGAATCCAAATGCTTTTAGTGAGTTATTAAAAATTGAATCCAAACTTTTTATTCCGTGTAATTCCTATATTGGATTTATTAAAGAGGGATTTGGGGAAATAGCAGCATTCTGCAGCAGGGTCATCCTCTGCTCTGGCTGCCTGGCCTGGCAGGTGTTTGATCATCAGCTGCTCTTAGGAGCTCAGAAACAAAATAATTGTGGGAATCATTTTTCCATGTGGAATTCTCTGTGTTCTGCATTTGCATGAATGCATAATATCCAAGCTCTTAGCATTTTCCCTGGCTCATCCCAGCTGCTCTTCCCTTTCTTCTGCTGCTTTCTCATCCATTATTTCTGGGTTTAAAAGCAGAAAGGCAACTTTGAGCTGGGCCTTGGGAAGATCCAAGAGGCCTTTTCCTGAGAGGAACATTCCCAGCCTGGCTGCCCTGGGAGCAGCAGGGAGACATCCTGCTGGAAAAACTCCTCCAGAGCCTTCTCCAAGGGTCCATTTCTGGGAAGGGCAGAGTAGGTGAAAATCAGAGCATGCTCCTGAAAACCTTGGATACAGCCTTGACCTCCTGTTCTCCTGGAATTCCCTGGAATCCATCCTCAAGTGGCCAAACTGGCTGATATTTTCATATATTAATATTATTTAAATGGCTCAAAATAGGTGCTCAGAGCTCAGCCAGCCCTTCTCCCTGCTCAGAGGCAGCAGCAATTGTGCCTATTCCCAGGAAATACCAGGCAGTCCATAAATCACAGGGATGAGAGCTTCCCACATTTTACACCTGTCCCCATGTGCCAGATTCCATGTAAATAAATATATTTTGCAAGATGAGCTTGGCAGTGCTGCTCCTGGGCTGTTCCCCATCCCATCCCTCTGGCATGGAGCAGAAATGTCTGTTATTCCCAGGAAACTGTGCTGCTGTTTTGGGATAGCTCTGTTCTCCATCCCCAACCCCTCCTTCCTCGTTATCCCTGCATTTGATCCTCCTGGAATGCCTGGGATGTACAACTGGAACTGCTGCTGCTCAGGAGAGGGGCTGGAGAGCTCCAGGAGGAACTCCAGGGGCTTCCACAGCTGGCCAGGGGAATTCTGGGAGACTTTGGAAATTCTGGGAGCTTTTTAGGAATGCTGGAGCTTTTTGGGAATTGTGGGAGACTTTGTGAGCTCTGGGAGACTTTGGGAATGCTGGAGGTTTTTGGGAATTCCAGAGGCCTTTGGGAATTCTGAAGGCCTTTGGGAGTTCTGGAGGCCTTTGGAAACACTGGAAGCCTTTGGGAATTCTGGAAGAGTTTGGGAATCTTAAAGGCCTTTGTGAGCTCTGGAGGTATTTGGGAATCCTGAAGGCCTTTGGGAATTCTGAGGGCCTTTGGGAATCCTGAAGGCCTTTGGGAATCCTGAGGGCCTTTGGGAATCCTGAGGGCCTTTGGGAGTTCTGGGTGACTTTGGGAACACTGGAGGCCTTCAGGAATCCTAGAGGCCTTCAGGAGCTCTGGGGCCCTCTGGGACCTCTGGTGCCTTTTGTGAATTCTGGAGGCTTTTGGGAATTCTGGAGCCCTCTGGGAGCTCTGAAGGCTCTTGGGAGCTCTGGGGCCCTTTGGGAATGCTGAGGCCCTCAGGAATTCCAGGGCCTTTGGGATCTCTGTCCTGCCCGGCAGGTCCCACGCTCTGCTCAAGGCCCCGTGAGTGGCTCCGGTGCCCCTGGGTTTGTGCTGGCCCAAATCAAACCAAAACAAACAGGAGCAGTTCGAGGCCTGGGCCCAAGCTCACAGCTTTCCCTGCCCTGATCCCCGAAGGAATCCCAGGGATGAGGGGTCAGCGAGGCAGCAGCTGCAGCTTTAGAAAAGGATTTTGGTTGTTACGGGAATGGATGTGGAGGGGAATCTGTAAGCATGTAGCTGGTGGGGAAATAACAGTTTCCTGAAAAATAAACTTTCCCTGGGGAAAGGCAGCAGGAGCATCCCTGTGCTGCTGTTCCCAGCATGGAGATGAGGATTCCTTGGAGAAGCTGAGCACTCCTGTGCTCCCAACACAGCAGGGAGACTTAGCTTATCCCTCAGAGCTGAATTCCCAGTCTTCCCTCTGCCGTTGCTGCCTCGGGTTTTAGCTTTTATATTTTTCAGATTCTGAAAAAAGACTTCATAACCTAAAGCTGCAATGGGACAATGAACTGCAAGGTGCAAATGGAGCAGAGCTGATCCCAGGGACAGACCCCGGCAGCGCTCGTGCATTTTGGGGCCATTTTGGTTCATCTTGGGTGCAGCCCTGGCTGGGCTCTGGTGCTGCCCAAGGTGGATCCATGGAGGAGATCCTTTGGATAAATCCCTGCTTTATTCTGGAACTTTGTCCAGCTCTAGGGCAGCCTGCACAAGGCATCACCACCTCCTTTCCTTCCCATGCCTCAGGGATTGGGTGCCCCCATTCCCTTTCTCTGTTTTCTCCTGAAAATCCAATCGTGCCAGTGCTTCCAGACCAGGCTCAGCTCCAGCCCAGCCTGAGCCCCCTCTGCTGTCCTGTGGCTCCATCCCAAGATAAAACTGCAGCTCGCACCTTGGTGCTCATCCCAGTGAATCTTCTGCCTTTCCTGGGAATTCCTGCCACCAGGAACTCCATGGCTCAACTCAAAGGCTCAATCTGATAGTGTCAATGGGAAAAAAAATAAATCATAAATCCACAAAAAAATCCCAAATCCAACCTCTAACAACCCCTCCTGTGCCTGTCTGTAAAAACTGGCCCGATTCCAGCAGAGACCTTCAAATGAACCAGCCTGGATCTCCATCCTGGGGAAAGATTCCAGAAAAAGCTGCAGGCTGCCAGAGCAAGAAAAGAATGCCTGAGGTAGAACAGGAGGGGGAAAAAAAGGAGATTTAAGAGACTAGAGTTGTTTTCTTGCTCTTATATGGTGCTGCTGTGCCACCAGCAGCTCCCTCGCTCCATGACTAATGAGGCTCAGCTGGGATCCACCCTTGCTTATCCTGTTATTTTTAGCTTTTTCCAGCCTCCTGCTCGCTGTGCCTGCCCTGTCTTATTTGAATTACTGAGTCTGCACTCTCAGTGGTTGTCCAGAGCAGGCAGGAATGGGATTTCTCATCCCCGAGGGAATTGTTTTTGGAGCTGGCAGTGACACCCAGTGAGGAGGAATCACCTTTGTGAGCCAGGCAGCTCCAGACAAGAGGATTCATTTTTTCCCTTTCTCCCAGTGACCCTGGCGTTGGCAGACAAACTCCAAAAATCATCTTTACATCCACTTCTCAAAGGCTGGAATTGGAAAATTATCCTGAAGCAAGAGCAGCTCAGACAGCAGGGATTCCATGGAAATGCCACTGGGGTGGAGCAGGTACAGAAATCCCACATCCTCTCCTTAGCAACCATTAAGTTCCTGGTCTGGGGCCAAAAGCCCTTTCTGGATGGAATCTGAAACCTCGGAATTGTGGCAAAATTCTGGAACTGCAGGCAGAGGGAACAGAGCTGATTTAAATCCAGGGGATTCATTAATTCATTAATTAATCCTGGGTGTCCAGTGTGCTGCACCTGCATTTATCCAGCCACAAAACCCAGGCTGGGTTTGCTCCATCCTTCCCCAAATCCCTGATCCCAGCAGGGTGTGTACCTCTCAGATTTGGGGACACTTCAGTGCATATTTTAAGGATGCCCCTCAAAAAGAGTGGATTTCTGCCAAAAACCTTGGAGTTATGGGCATCAGCCTTCGGAGCTGAGGGAAAAATCCCCTTCTATTTTTGTCCTGACCATGACTCAGAGGAAGATTTGTCCCTGCAAAGTCACTCCTTTTTTGAGGAGGCATTTAAAGGCCGCTGCTGTCACCTGTTTGGCTCAGGATATTCCTATTTTTGGTGTTGGGCTCTGTTTAAAAAGACGTTTTTTCATTGCACATCCACTTTGTAGCGTGCTGTGTTTATTTTTTCAGCCTGCAAATCCCAGTCCTGGGCTTTTGCCACCCCTTTTGCAATTAAAATTACAAATTAAAGCCATAAAGAAATGAGGCCTCTCAGCTGTTCCCACCAGGGAGTACAAAGGGAATAGAGAAGGATGGATGGGCTGGAAGTGATAGCAGTGGGATAATCCCATCCCCATCCCCAGATTTTGCCCTCTGGCTCAGTGCTTTATTTCTAATTAATGACCTGATTTTTGTTGTTGGCTGAGTGCAGGTGCAGCACACTGGACACTCCACACTCAGGAGTCATTAATTAATGAATCCCCTGGATTTAAATCAGCTTGGGCTTCCCTCAGCCTGCAGTTCCAGGGGTTTTGCCACATTTCAAATGGCTTTGTATTCCATCCAGAAACATCCCCCAGAGCAGTAACTGAAGTGTTGAATAGGGGACATGGGATTTCTGTTTGTGCTCCCAATCCAGCAAGGTTTCCAAATAATTCCTGCTCTCCCACCCTGTCCCTCATCCTCAGGGAAAGTCCCTTGTTGGGCCATTTTTCCCCTCTTGGAAAAACCCATTAATTCCTCTTCCTGCTGCTGTTTTAATGGGGCTGGAGGGGGCGATTTTGTAATTTTCAAATCTCTTTTCAAATATTGCAAACTTATATTGGAAAAATGAAAATGAACAAAATAAATGGGAGAAGAGGGATAGGGAAATTTGGCTGGACAAGCCTGGATGTGCTGCCCATGGATTTGAGCAGGGCTGATAAAAAATCCTAAATTTGTTATCAGAGATCAGATGAGGGTGTTACTTATGGGTCACTTTAATGATTTTGGTTTATTCTGGATCCATACAGCTGAAACTTTGGGAATGTTTTCCAGATGGGTTTGGGAGGGGATGGGTGCTGCCAGCATCCATCAGTCCAGCCCAGGCTGGAGCAGAAAATGGGATTTGGGGCAGAGTTGGTTCCCTGGAGCTCCGTGCTGGGGGTGCCTGTCCCGGCTGGCAGTGCCAGGCTGCTCCTGGCAGAGGCTCAGGGAGGAGCTGGGCACAGCAGCTGCAGGCAGGGACACCCTGTGCTCCTCCAGCACTGGCAATTCTGTGGGGACACTGAGCTCTCCCTGCTCTGGGTACGTGAGGTTTGCTTGGGGTTCAGCTCAGATCCCACCCAGCCCCACCCCTGTGTTTGCCCAGAGTGCCAGATCTGGGTGTGCCAGCCCAAACTGGGCAAAATCGTTTGGAGCTGATGGGGTTTGCGACAAATCCTCCCCCAAACTGTGCTGCAGAGTGAGGAACTTGTGAATTTATTGATGCTCAGATAAAAGCTGATTTTTCCTGCTGCTGCTCTCCATAGATCCTGCTCACTGGGGATGCTGCATTTCCACAAGAACTGTTGATTCCTGACAATAGAAATAAATCAAACTGCAAGGAGGCAGCTGGAGCTTTTCTGTGCTGTCTCCCCACACTCCTGAAGTGCTGGAGATAAACTGATGGACACAGGGAATGGTTTGGGTGGGATGGAATTTAAAGGTTATCCAGTCCCAATCCTTGCCTTAGGGACAGCTGCAGCTATCCCAGGGTGTCCAGCCTGGCCTTGGTGTCAAGCCCTGCCCAGCCTGGCCTTGGACACTCCCAGGAATGATGAATCCTTGGGAAAATCCATCCCAGGGCCTCACAGGGAAGGATTTCTTCCCAGAATCCCATTCAACCTCTGGCACTGGGAGCCATTCCCTGTGTGCTGTCCCTCCATCCCTGTCCCCAGTCCCTCTGCAGCTCTCCTGGAGCCCCTGCAGGCCCTGCCAGGGCTCTGAGCTCTCCCTGGATCCTTCCCTTCTCTATTCCCAGCAGTGAATCCTTGGTGGGCTCAGACCTCCCCATCAGAGCTCCATAAAATTCCCTTTTAAGCACTTCTGATCCAGCTTTAGAAATTGTCCCGCTGAAAATGAAGCCTGTGTGGTGCCATTGAGCCTTCCTGGATGGCTTCCATGGAAAAATCTGCTTGTTTTCCATATGTTTGGTGGATTTATATCACTGGAGAGTTATAAATACTTGGGTGGCTTAAATGAATCCCTGCAATTCCCTGTGAAGTGTTTGAATCAGGATGGGGAATTGCTATATCCTGCTGCTCAGGCTTTTAGGGAAGGGAAAATCCTGGTTGGGTTCTGTGTTTTTATCCCAAACCCATCTCTGGTGCTTCAGGTGGGGTTGTAAAGGTGCTGCTTGTAAAGGATCCAGAAAATTCCAGGGAAGTAAAGAAGGCTTGGGAAAGGGAAGGACATTGGGTCCTTAACCTGCAGGAGGTTGATTCCCACCTGGAGCAGAGTAACCCCCCAAAATGAGGGACAAGCCCTGGGCATCATCTTCCTCCAGTGCAAAAGGAATAGTGCAGAGCATTATCCATGGGTGTAATCCAAACAAATACTCCCCTTTCCAACAGATGTCGAGTATTAACTGATTAAAAATAATCGCTTTTTTCTTTATTTTTCTTGCTGGATTTAAACCCAGGGAAAGCTTAACTGGGCTTAAAGAGGAGCTAAATCCCTCACTCCCAGGAAATCATCAGCAAATAGAGCTGAAATCCCGGGATGCTGGGTGTAATTCCTGCTTCCATCCAAGCTGGCTGTGCTTGGGAAGCCTTTGGGAGCCAGCAGGAGCACCCAGGAGTGCTGGGGCTGGGCTGGGTCCCTGCCTCTCCCTCTGAGGGATGCTTTCCCTCAGGATCATCATCCCAGAGCGTTCCATGGAGCTGCTGCAGGGCTGGAGCCCCTCTGGAGCTCTGGGAATGTTCCCCTGGAGAAGGGAAAGCTCCAGGAGAGCTCAGAGCCCTGGCAGGGCCTGCAGGGGCTCCAGGAGAGCTGCAGAGGGACTGGGGACAGGGATGGAGGGACAGCACACAGGGAATGGCTCCCAGTGCCAGAGTTAGATGGGATATCAGGAAGGAATTCTTCCCTGTGAGGCCCTGAAATGGATTTTCCCAAGGATGCCCCTGGATCCCTGGCAGTGCCCAAGGCCAGGCTGGAAGGGCTTGGAGCAGTCTGGGATAGGGGAAGGTTTCCCTGCCCATGGCAGGGGGGGGGCTGGATGGGCTTTAAATTCCTTCCAAACCAAACCATTGTCCGATCCTGCAATTCTCTGAAAACTGAGAATGAAACATTCCCAGCTCTTGAACTCCTCCCTGATTTTCACCTGCTCCACACTCCGGCAGCATATTTATTTTGGGATTAAAAAAAAAAAAAAATCACTTATTGAGCCTGGCTTTTGTTTTAGCGGGGTGGGTTGGCCAACCAGCCTGGAAAATAAACCTTCCCAGCTGATAAGGCCCCTCTGGGAATGCCTGTGGGCAGGAAAACATTCCTGGGGTGTCCAGCAGGAATTCCATGGCTGGGCTGCCTTGATGCTGCTCCTGCTTCTTCCCCTTCCCATTCCAAAGGTTTGTGGCTGGGGGGGATCAGGGCACGACACGAGCGTGTAAAAATAAATGTGGGGGATGCCAGAAAGGCCGGGAAAAGGGCTGGATGTGGCTTTGCTGTGAGTAATGACCCGGCTCCTTCCCTCCCTCCCTCCCTCCTTCCCACGGCGCCCAGCGCTGGGAATGGGAGGGATCGGTTCCCTGGCCGCCCTCATCCCTTTGAAGGAGCGCATTCCCAGCGGGAATGGGGATGGCAGAGCCGATAACCTCCCCGTGCTCCTCCCCCCGCCTGTTAATGATTGCCTTGGAGCTGAGGCAGACGGGGAAAGCAGAAAGCCTGGGAATTCCCTGGGACAAGGCTTGGGATGTGCCAGGGGGCTCCCATCAGCTTAAGAACAGAAAGAAAAAAATCCTAAAAATACAAGCACAGAAGCAGAAATTCTCTTTTCCCCCAGAATTGGGGATACCAGGTGTTTCCTCCTTCTGTAGAGGAAAATAATTTCTATTTTTCTAACATTTTTCTATAAGTTCTATATTTCTAATATTTCCTCTATAATTCCCTCCTTCTGTAGAGGAATAATTAAGGCAATTCCATTGTCTCACCACCAGAATTTGAGTGTCTGCTGAAGCTGAGGTTTCTTTTCAGAATCTGAGTGTCTGCTGAAGCTGAGGTTTCTTTTCAGAATTGGGGTGTCAGGTGAAGCTGAGGTTTCTTTTCAGAATTGAGGTGTCAGCTGAAGCTGAGGTTTCTTTTCAGAATCTGAGTGTCTGCTGAAGCTGAGGTTTCTTTTCAGAATCTGAGTGTCTGCTGAAGCTGAGGTTTCTTTTCAGAATCTGAGTGTCTGCTGAAGCTGAGGTTTCTTTTCAGAATCTGAGTGTCTGCTGAAGCTGAGGTTTCTTTTCAGAATCTGAGTGTCTGCTGAAGCTGAGGTTTCTTTTCAGAATTTGATGTCAGGTGAAGCTGAGGTTTCTTTTCAGAATCTGAGTGTCAGGTGAAGCTGAGGTTTCTTTTCAGAATCTGAGTGTCTGCTGAAGCTGAGGTTTCTTTTCAGAATTTGAGTGTCTGCTGAAGCTGAGGTTTCTTCTCAGAATCTGAGTGTCTGCTGAAGCTGAGGTTTCTTTCCCTGCGTGTCCGTGGGCAGGGATGTGCTGCCAGTGCCATGGGATTGAATTCCCCCCTGTGGGCATGCAGGGATCAGGCCTGGCTCATTCCTGGTGCCCACCTCACCTCCAGGGCACGCCCTGCCCCAGCAGCACCTTCCCAATCCCCCTGGAGGGGGTTGGAGGGCAGGATTTCCCATGTCAGACCCTCTGGAGATGTTCTCCAGGGATTCCTGAGCCACACATTCCTAATCCAAAACTGGTTTGGGGAAAGCTTTGGGAAAACTCGTCTGGATCGTCTCACAAGTGGTATCAGACACCTTAAACTGGGGTTCCTCGTTAAGAAATGCAAATTAGGGAGGGCAGGCAGCCCTGGGTTTCTTTCCCAGTGCAAAGGGGTGGGTGGGGGTCCCAGGAGCTGCCCACTGTGGAAGCAGCAGCAGCAGCCCGTGCTCATCCTCATCCCAGAGCTGACCCAGCTGGAAAGCTGCCAGGAGCCTTTCCCTCACATTAATCCCTCTCAGCTTTAATCATCACCTGCCTGCCCACCTCCCTCCTGCCTGCCCGGGAACGCAAACAGGGCTGGAGCAGAGGAGCAAATCCACACGTCAGGGGTAATTCCTGGCCTTTCCCACCCCCTACCTGGCCTTTTCCACCTCTGGAGCAAATCCAGAGGTCGAGGATAATCCCTGGTCTTTTCCACCCCCTACCTGGCCTTTTCTACCTCTGGAGCAAAACCAGAGGTCAGGGGTGATTCCTGGCCTTTCCCACCTCCTTCCTGGCCTTTTCTGCCTCTGGAAATCCAGAGGTTGAGGATAATTCCTGGTCTTTTCCACTCCCTACCTCGCCTTTTCCACCTCTGGAGCAAATCCAGAGGTCAGGGGTAATTCCTGGCCTTTTCCACTCCCTACCTGGCCTTTCCCACCTCCTTCCTGGCCTTTCCCACCTCCTTCCTGGCCTTTTCCACCTCTGGAGCAAATCTACAAGTCAGGGATAATTCCTGGCCTTTTCCACCTCCTTCCTTCCTTCCTTCCACCTTTTCCACCTGTGGAGCAAGTCCAGAGGTCGAGGATAATTCCTGGCCTTTTCCACCTCTGGAGCAAATCCAGAGGTTGAGGATAGTTGCTGGCATTCCCACCTCTGTGTCCTGGGAGCAGAGCCTGCCTGGGAACAGGTGCCTCTGCTGCAGCAGGTGAACCTGGCTCTCTCTGGGATTATTTTTCCAAAAGGAGAAACTTTTGTTTCCTAAGGGATCCACTCCAGCCCTGGAGTGGGGAGGTTGGCACCAAGCTTGGGGTCACCACTGGACCTTCCCCGTTCCCAGCAGTGAATCCTTGGTGGGCTCAGACCTCACCTCCTCGAAATTCCCTTTGAAGCACTTCTGATCCAGCTTTGGGAATTGTCCCACTGAAAATGAAGCTGTGTGGTACCATTGAGGGGGCGGATTGGGAGTTTTCCTTGTGATGCACAGAATAAATGGAATTTGAGTTTATGTAATGCTTGGAGCCGCTTTTAGCTTGCCACAGATCCTTCTCCAAACAAAGCCAAGGTTATGCAGCAAATTGCAGAGTGGGGATGGTTTATTTGGATGAATTTTTATTTTGATGTCTGCATGAATGGGATTCTCTGCAGATCCAGGAAAAACCAAGGATGACTTCATGCTCTCTTAAAAATTCATGCAGAATATATTAATTTTTTCTTTTTAAATGAAGTGTCTTTAATTTTTTTTAAGCTCTACTGCTGCAGGGGAGAGAGAGCACCAGGGAGGAGGGTCTGGGGGTTCTCTCCATGCGTGCCCCAGCTGCACAGGACTCCAGGGACTCTCCATCCATCCTCCCACAGCTGCTCCAGCCTGTCTGTGCTGGTGGGAAGCTGGGAGAGCTGGGGCAGGGTGATGATCCCACAAAGGCTTTTATTTTTTCTAGAGGCACATCTGGTGTGGGGGAATCAATTCCGAGCTGCCCTGAGCAAGTGTTCCTGGATTTAGTCATGTGAATCCCTGAACAGCTGGGCCTAGAGCAGGAGAAATCCTGTTTGGAAAGGAGGGAAGGAGGGCAGGATGGGATTTCTGCTGTTCCCTGCCTGGCTGGGAGTGCCTGGGGCATGGTGTGAGCCCAGCCCGTGACCCCACCATCGCTCTCTGGGTGTTCTAGTGCCCCTTGCATGAGCTGTGTCCAGACAAAAAAGGATTGAAAATTACATTTGGGGTGTCCTCACACTCCAGCCACAGCCAGGGCCAGACTCTTTAAATGAGGCTTTGGGGTTGGGAAAGATCCCCAAGATCACTCAGCGCTCACTGAGCCACGTTCCCGAGTGGGTCAGGTTCATTCCCAGCCACTCGTTTTCTGAACCTTTCCAGGGATGTGACTCCCTGGGCAGCCCCTTCCCGTGCTTAACCCACTCTTCAGTGCAGGAATGTTCCCGATGCCCAGCCTGGCCCTTTCCCCGCTTTCCCTGCCCCAATCCCGGCCGGGGCCAGGCGGGCGCTGGGGCCGAGCTCGGCTCCCTCCCTGCCGACTGCAGGAGGTAAAAATAACCGGAATGTAGGGCACAGCCTCTCGCAGAACTCCCGGGCGGCATTTCCGCGGCAGCAGGCACAGGGAAGGTGTCTGCAGCTGCTGCTTCAGGCCTGCCTGCTTTGGGGTGCCCCGGGCCGCGCTCCATCCCGGCCGGGCCGGTCCCGGGGGCTCGGGGGGCTCGGGGGGCTCGGGGGGCTCGGGGGGCTCGGAGCTGCGGCTGCCGCGGCACCGCGGGCCCGGGGGAGCCCCCCCCGTGTCCAGGGGGGCTTTGAGGACTTTTCCCCCTCGTGGAGAGGAGCAGCGGCCGCGCAGCCCCGCCCGGAGCCCGGCGCGGAGCGGGCGGAGGCGGCCCCGGCCCGGCCCCCCCGCGCTCCCGGGGCCGCCGTGCGCAGGCGGAGCAGCGCGGCCGCATCCATCTTCCCGGGCTGCCTCCTCCTCCTGCTGCTGCTGCTGCTGCTGCTGCCTGCTCCCCATCCTCCTCCTCCTCCCCAGCCTCCTCCTCCTCCTCCCCCGCCGGGGCCGCGGCGGCTGCGGGCGCTGCCGGCGGGGCGGCGGCGGCGGATGATGCACCGAGATGGTTCACCAGGAAAACTGCTCCTACCAGGTGAGGGGCGAGCGCGGCCTGGCCCCCAGCCCCGGGCAGCTCCGGCCATCCCCGGCTGGAGCCAACCCCGCTCTGTGCCGCCCCCGGGGCTGCGGCAGCGCGGGGCCGCCGCTTGGGGTTCGCGCCGAGAACCGCGGGGTTCGCTCTGAACATCCCGGGGTTCGCACCCAGCATCCCGGGGTTCGCATCGAGCACCCTGGGGTTTGCATTGAGCTTCTCGGGGTCCGCATTGAGCATCTCGGGGTTCGCTCCGAGCATCCTGGGGTTCGCACCGAGCATTTCAGGGTTCCCTCCGAGCATCTCGTGGTTCGCACCGAGCATTTCAGGGTTCGCTCTGAGCATCGCGGGGTGCGCACTGAGCATCCTGGGGTTCGCACCCAGCACCCCCGGGTTCGCATTGAGCATCTCGGGATTCGCACCGAGCACCCCGGGGCTCGGCAGGCAGAGCGGCCCCGGGGCTTTTGTGCTCTCCGTGTGATGTTGGGGGGCTCAGCGGGGCCGGGGATGCCCGCATCCCCCTGCCCGCATCCCAGTGCCTCCCTGCCGGGATAAAACCGCTCCTGGGAGGAGAGAGCCGCGGGATGGCAGTCCCGGAGCTGCCGCAGCGCAGGGATGTCTTTTTTAGAGCATTTCCTGCGCTTCCCACGTTGCTGCGAGCGCAGGATGGTGATTCACAGGCTGCGGGCTGCTCCGCGTTCCGCAGGAACCGGCGATGGCGGTGATCGTGAGCAGGCAGCCCCCAGCCCCGGGGTCCCCGTGTTTGGGGGTTATTTCAGTGGGGAACCTCTGAGCTGGGCTGGGCTTGGGGCTCCGTTTCCCTCTGGAGAGAGGAGGGTGAGAGGATGGGTGCTGTGGGTGCACCTGCACGGGAAGCAGCTCTGGGGGATCCATGGCTCAGTTAGGGGCTCGATGGCTCAGTTAGGGGCTCGATGGTTGAATTAGGGGCTCGATGGCTCAGTTAGGGGCTCGATGGTTGAATTAGGGGCTCGATGGCTCAGTTAGGGGCTCGATAGATGAATTAGGGGCTCGATGGCTCAGTTAGGGGCTCGATAGCTGAATTAGGGGCTCGATGGCTCAGTTAGGGGCTCGATGACACATTTAGGGGCTCGATGGTTGAATTAGGGGCTCGATGGCTCATTTAGGGGCTTGATGGCTCAGTTAGGCTCTCGATGTCTCATTTAGGGTCTCATGGCTCAGTTAGGGTCTCGATGGCTCAGTTAGGGGCTCGATGGCACATTTAGGGGCTCGATGGCTGAATTAGGGGCTCGATGGCTGAATTAGGGGCTCGATGTCTCAGTTAGGCTCTCGATGTCTCATTTAGGCTCTCGATGTCTCATTTAGGGGCTCGATGGCACCGGCAGATTATCAAATGCACCAGCACCTGTCCCTCCGGCACGGCGATGCTGAGGAATGCCGTTGCCTCCGTGCAGTGTTTTGGAAAACCCCCATTCCCAAACATCCCCAGGGCCGGACCCTCAGCAAGCAGGGCCTTGCCCGGGCCAGCGCCCCTTCCTTGTTTTTCCTCCATTCCCGTGTTTCATTCCAACTTCAGGCCGTGTTTTCCAACAAAATATCTCAGATGCAAAATATCTCACCAAGGGAAAAGATAACCAAACAGAGAGGCGCTGAAATGATTTTTCACGGAATATTTTCAGTCTAGCAATACTGGAAGTGAATTTCTATTTTTAACTTCTTTGGAAAAATTATCCTGGGGGTTTTTTCGTGTTTTTTTTTTCCCCAGCCTTTTGATTTCCCTGCACTCCGAGCCTGTTGCTCTGGACAGCCGGGATAAATGGGGCCATTGTTTGGGAGCAGCGGATGTTTTCCCAGCATACTCAGGAACGCACGGGTTAAAGGTTGGGCATTGTTTCCCGGCTGGGAGGGCTCCGGGGGGTGGGATGATGATGGTGATGATGATGATGGTGGTGATGATGATGCCGAGCTGCGGCACGGGCCTGGCCAAAATCCCTGGGTGTTACTGCGCCAGCGCTGCCGCCTTTCCCGGCTCCCATCCCCTGCTTGTTATGGATTGGTTCCTCTCCTCCAAACCCATAAATATTAGAGGGAAACCAGCCAGAAACCACCCTAATCCTAAGGAAAAAGAATCCCGGGAAACATCTTTTCAATGGAAGTGTGTTTCCAAACCTTCCCGGGGTGCTGCAGGGATTAAAAGCAGCCCCAGCCCCCTCCCAGCCCCATTAACCCAAGGCCGAGCTTTAATCCTTTTGTGGACGGCAATCCCGGGCTTTGGGATCACAGCAGTGATGGGATTGCTTTGGGATCACAGCAGTGATGGGATTGCTTTGGGATCACAGCAGCGATGGGATTGCTTTGGGATCACAGCAGTGATGGCATTGCTTTGGGATCACAGCAGTGATGGGATTTCGTGGCTGCCCTGGGAGGGGGTGGCTGTGTTTGCTCTGCTCTGCTCCTTCCCCACACCCCTTTTCTTGGAGCTGTTAAAGAAACCAAAAATAAATCAAAGACAGGAACAAGTCAGCACTTGGGAAAACTTGAAAATGGGTTTGTTTTGGAGAATTCCAGCAGAAAATCTCTGCCGTGCCCAGGTCATGGCTGGGCCACCAAATCCATGGCAGGGAGGGAGCTGGGATGGGCAGGGGCTGAGGAAGAGGAGGATGTTCCTGAAATCCCCGATCCCCCAGAGCTGAGCTGTCAGTGCTGAGCTGTCAGTGCAGGGCTCTCCTGGGGTTTGGATGTGGTGTCAGGTGAATTCCTGGGATTTAGGGTGGCCCTTCCATGGCCTGGAGGCCCCAGCATCTGCCACCTTTTCCATGGATGCATCCTGGAATCAGGCTGGGGGCTGCCACTCTCTGTGCCATGGGTTTCTCTCTTAATTATGCTTCTTTTCTTATTTATTCCAGTTTATTTCCCTGTATCAAACATTTTATTTAGGGCTCCATAATTCCTCCTGCAGTCTGACTAGGAAAACCCCGGCTGAGTGATGTTTTGTGAGCTCCTGAGCCCACATGGAATAAAAATCCAGCGTGCAAATCCAGGCTTCAGCCCAGAAATAAAGGTTTTATTCTGCTGGGTGGCTCAGCTGGGCTTTACTGGCCCTCAGCCTCGGGCAGGCCTTCAGTTTGCTGTGTAAATCTGTATTTTCAGCAGGGCCTGACAGCTCCAGGGAGCAGTGCTGGGCTCCTCAGCCTCCTCCTGCTTTAATCCACGTTTGTTACCGTTGCTGTACAAGTGGGTGACGTGTCTGAATCACGGATTGTTGAATTTCTGGTGAAAAGCAGAGAATGGAGGGGCACCCAGTGCTGTGCCTGAGGCTGGAGGCTCCCAGTTGCCCCTGGGAACAGGATTTGGCTCCGTGTTCTGGCACCAGGCAGGGCTGAGCTATCTGCTGGCACCAGGGCTCCAGGGATGGTTCCAGGCTCCACACGTGCGGCGAAAATTAAAAAGAGAAAGAGACCTGAGGAGAAAAGAGATTTTAGTGGCCTAGAGATCACCCCTGAGGTGGGGCAGTGGTGGGGCCTGGTGGGTTTTTCAGGGATGTGGGATGTGCCCAGGTGTTGGGATTGGCTTTATTTGGCTGGTTTTGAGAGGGATCTGTTGGCAAACTCTGTGCCAGGGAGGTGCTGGTGCCGCTTTGGATCAGGCTGGAAGTGCAGGGATGAACCAGGCAGGGCTGGATGCCCCCCACCCCTCCCAGGATCCCAGAGAACCCCAGAATTAACCCGTAAAATTCACAAAATAGTTGGAGGCTTCATGAGTTTTCTTTGGTTTGGTCTCAGGAGGGGGTTGGAGGCTGCAGAAATCAGGTGATAACATATTTTTCGTTAAAGTGAGTGCAAATTCTGGTGGCAAAATGTAACTCCAAGGGACAGGCCTTGGGAAAACCTCAAATTCCATGAGAATCCAGTGTGGAGAAGCTGGAGAGCTGCTGGCCTGGCCCCATTCCATGGAGAGTGCTCCAGGCTGGCACAGCTGAGGAGGCTCTGTGGCACTGCCCCACGTCCCACAGCAGTGACAATGAAACAGAGCCTTTGTCAGGGAGCTCTGGGGCCTTGTTCAGACAGAGATCCCACAGATGGCTCTGCAAAGAGCTGGAAAAGCACGTGGGGTGTGCTGAAGCTCAGGGAAGCATCACCTCAGCGAGGGCTTGGGTCAGCTCATCCCTAAATTTTACAAATTCCCTGTGATGGGAAGGGACTGGTGGGAGAGGTTTATTCCAACACTTGCAATAAAATCGAGGTTTTGTGGCATGGAATCACAGAATGACAGAATAATTTGGGTTGGAAGGGGCCTTAAAACCCATCCTGATGGGCAGGGACACCTCCCACTGTCCCAGGCTGCTCCAAGCCCCATCCAAACTGGCCTTGGGCACTTCCAGGGATGCAGGGGGCAGCCACAGCTGCTCTGGGAATCCATTCCAGTGCCTCCCCACCCTCCCAGGGGGGAATTCCTTCCCAATATCCCACCCATGCCTGCCCTCTGCCAGTTTAAAATCATTTCTCCTTGTCCTGCCCCATCCTCTTGTAAAGAATCTCTCCCTGATAGTTCTGGCACTTGACATTCCAAGATCCTGGAGCTGACCTCAATCCCTGAGTGCCCCATGCCCATGAATTTGGCACCTTGGAGAGTTTTCCTTGAACTCTGCTGGGAGTTCAGGGGTTCCTCTCCTCCCTTGGGATCCAGCAGTGTCTGGGAGCTGATCCCAGCAGGAATGGGGAATTCCTCTCCCTCTGGAGCCCACCCAGCCCCGAGGGGGATTTCACTGGCTCCAGCAATGCTTTCATGCTCAGGAAAGGGGAATTCTGACGCCTTTTTGTCCTGGAGCCATGGGGCGTGTTCCAAGCACCCCACACTCGCTGTGCCCTATTTCCTGGCCTCACCCAAGGACGATTTTCACCCTTCCATGCCCATCCTGGCGTTCCTGGCAGTGCTGGCTCCGTGTGTTCCCATGCCAGGGACCCCCAGAGTCTGACCTGCTCCAGGTTTAGCAGCTCTGAGCTTTCCCTTACTGCTGGAAAAAGGAAATCAGGCTCTTCGCCTCCAGAGAGGGAGTGGGATCCCCATTCCCGGGGCACATGGAGCCTTTTTTGGGATGTTCCAACAGAGGGACAATGGTGGCCGTGGGTTCAGCCCACGGGGAAGGGGCTGCACACCAAAGGGTTTGGTCCTTGTGCCGAGAGAATCCCAAAACTCATTTCCCTTTTGATGTCCCAGTTTGAATCGGCCTTTCCCAGCCCATCCTGAGGGAGCGGGTCCTGGCACTGAGGAGGGCCCAGATGCGCTCCCAGATGTGCTCCCAGCTGTGCTGCTCAGCCGGGTTTGGGGCTTCTCCCGAGGCCTGGAGCAGCTCCTGGTGCAGGGTTTGGGCTCAGCTCTGTGGGACCAGCCCAGGGAACGAGCAGGGCAGAGGGGAGGGAAGCTGGGACAGGGCATAAAATACCCCAAAAACCACGGCTGGCGAGGCTGGAGTCTATTCATTCCTGTTTCTATTTTTAGGGCTGTGTCACTTCCTGCCCTTCTGTGGCTTTGGGGTCACTTTGCAGGGGTGGGGAGGGGACACGGGGACATCCCCGATGGTGGGGACAGGGCACTGCAGGAGGGGATTGTCACACACACCAGGAGGGGACTGTCACACACACCAGGGCACTGTCACACACCAGGACAAATCCCAGCCCCTGCTCCCCAGCCTTCCCCTGGGGCTGTGCGTGATTTCTTTGTTTATTTGGGGTTTATTGTGTCAGGATCGTTCCTCAGCTGGGAGAGGAAGTGGATTTAGCAACAGCAGGAAAGGACACAATGAGTCAGCGGCAGAGGGAAACTGAAAATAAGGAAATGTCCACAGAACGACTTTGTTTCATTTGGGAATTACAGTTGCAAAGCACCATCCAGGGACTAGAATGGAATTAAATATTTATTATTGCTGGTTTTGCCCTGAAAATTCAGAGTAGGTTAATGCTGGGATGCATCACTTGGGTGTTGTTAGAGCTGAGAATTTACCTGGAATTTGCATTTGAGCTGGAATGATGTCAGCATGGCCTGGGTATCTCATTAAACATCATAGGGCAATTAAAATTATTTATCAATAGTTGTGTTGCATCAAAAATCAGAACTTTTCTTGCTGCTGTGCCAGGTTTTGGGGAGAAACTGTGGGACATAATTCCATTTTCCTAAGGATTCCTTTTGGGAATTCCTGCCCTGAGCGTGAGCTCTGCTCTCCAGAGCTGATCCAGACAAACCCTTCTGGCTGGGATGGGATCTCGGCAGGGACAGAGCGGGATTTGTGTGGCAGGGGGTCGGTGGTGCCCTTGGGAAGGGTAGGAGAATGGAAGCTCCAGGTTTGTGGGCTCTGAGTCCCCCCAGGAGCCAATGGAATGGAATTTTGGGGATCCCCAGGCTCTCCACACCCACAGGGTTAGGCTGGGGGCCTCTGATGCTTAATTTCAATAAATTTGGGAATTTTTACACTTGGAAGAGCCAGTTTAGCTGGAGAACAGCTCCGTGGGGTCCTTGCTGGTGGGTTTCACATGGAGTAACAATTCCAGCTGGTGGTTCCCGTTTGTGGGACGTGAATCCCTGTGGTGGATCCTGGGAATTCCCTGGGATAAGTTCCCCGGGGAAAAGCCCCAGGAAGGAATGAAGGAAGGAAGGAGGGAGGAAGCCCCTCGCTCCCGGCCCGGCAGCACGGCCAGCCCGGCGTTTGACATCAGACACCGGCATTTTTCCTGCCCTTGTGCAGCCGCTGGAGCTCGGGGTTATTTTTATCCGGCGCTGGCAGTGGCTGGAGGCGGACGCGGATTCCCGGCTCCTGTGCCGGGGCTCGCTGCCTTTATTTGGGCGCAGCCAGGTGCCGGGGGAGCGGCGCGGCGCGGGCAGAGCATCCCGCGGGAGGGAGCGGCCCCGTTGCCGGTGCGATGCGCGGCCGGGAGCGGCGCCGGGGCAGCGCCGGGAGCCGGGAGCGGGGCGATGGGATGGGTGACGTCATCAGGAAAGCATCCCCGCCGCCCGCCGAGGGCAGCTACAAAAAGGTAACGGGACAGAAAGGGACGGAAAGGGACGGAAAGGAGCCTTTGTGTGCTGCGGGAATGCTGCCCGGGCCCGCCCGGCCCGGTGGGATTCGGGCGCTGGAGCAGGGAGAATGCCCGGGTTGTAAAGTGCTGGCACGGGCAAACCTTCCTCCTTCCTTCTTTCCTTATCTCCTGGTGATAAAATAGCAGGGGAAGCTTCCAAAGGCATCCTCCTGCCTGGAAACCCCCGGGGGTTTAAGGCACGTTGTCAAGTGTCACTTTGTTCTGACTTGGGTCAAAAGTTTTGACTTGGGTTTGCATTCACCCCGGGAAGAGAGAAGGAGATAAACCCACATTTTCTGTGATCCGTGTTGTTTGTAAATCCCAGAATAGCCCCTGCGCAGGGCAGAGATAAAGTGAGACGCTGCCTGTGGCTCTGGGGCTTTAAATATAGGCCTGGGCTGGGCTGGGAATGACAGAGCCTGGCAAAAATAGCCCTGGTGGCCTGGCCGAGTGTCCCAGTGCTCCTGGTGATGTCCCACTGTCCCTGCTGGGTATCCCAGTGCTCCTGCTGGTGTCCCAGTGCTCCTGTTGGTGTCCCAGTGCTCCTGTTGGTGTCCCAGTGCTCCTGCTGGTGTCCCAGTGTCCCTGCTGGTGTCCCAGTGCTCCTGCTGAGATCCCAGTGCTCCTGCTGGGTATCCCAGTGTCCCTGCTGGGTATCCCTCCATCCCTTGTCCCCCGTCCCTCTGCAGCTCTCCTGGAGCCCCTTCAGGCCCTGGCAGGAGCTCTGAGCTCTCCCTGGATCCTTCTCCTCTCCAGCACACAGGGAATGGCTCCCAGTGCCAGAGGGCAGGGATGGGTGGGACATTGGGAACTGGGAATTCCTGGCTGGGATGGGATTCCCAGAGCAGCTGGGGCTGCCCCTGCATCCCTGGCAGTGCCCTGGCCAGGCTGGACCCTGGGGCTGGAGCTCCTGGGACAGTGGGAGGTGTCCCTGCCCCTTCCCTGGATGGGATGAGCTCTGAGGTCCCTTCCATCCCAAAGCAGGATTATTCCAGGGCTGTGTGACACGCGTCCCTGTTCCCTGGAGCTGTGTTCCCCTCCCAGGCACTGCTGCCCTTCCGACAGGGAAGGTCAAGGGGAAGAAGGAAAATCCGCCCCACATTGTTTTGTTCTCCCCTTAAAAATCAAAAGCAGCTTTTTGTTTAAAATCATTGTGAGAACTGGACTGTGCTCGGCTCTGCACAGAGCAGAAACGCTTTTATTTTTTGGGTCAGTGCCAAAATACACATTTAAATACCACAGGGTTGTTTCCCTTGGAGTTACCTTTGCATTTTGAGGATTTGACCCATTATTCCTTCTATACCAAGGCAGAATATTTCACAGTCAAAACCCACCTTGCTGTTTCCCTTCTCCATTTACAATTTTTCATACCCAGCTCTGGATTTTGAGTGCAGCTGTCAGGTAATTTATCCAAAGCCTAAAGTCCATTTCCCTCAGGTATATTTTATTTCTTACTAACTGCTCCCCATTTTATAATAACAAATAGGACTCTGGATTTCTTTATGGTCGTTAGCCTGGGCCTGCCTTGGAAAATGGGATATTCCCAGCTCAGTCCTGGGAGCAGAGTTACAGAGAATCCTCATTAATGACCTGCTGGAGAAAACAAATTGCACGATGATTAAATGTACAGATGTCAGCCTGGGAGCAGTGGGGAACAGCAGCATTAAAACAGATCTGGAGAGACAGATCCACCAGCAAGGAGGAGAAATGTCCAATCCTGGCTGGTTTTAATGGGAAAGGAGCAGCTTTGGTGCCCACGGAGGAGGTGGGGATGCTCTGGGAGGGAGAGGCCCCAGCTGGAGAGGAGGTGGGGATGGGCTGTGGGCTGCATTTCAGCTGCAGCACAAGGAAAATCAGGTTTAGATGGGAAGATGTGGGAGAGGATCCTCTGAGCTGGGAAAGGGGAAATTTCCAGGACTTGATGGGATATTGGTGCAGTGGCACAGCCAAGGGCACCCTGAGATGGGCAGCACGAGGAGCTGGCACCAACCTCCCTCCTTCTGCTTTCAGTTCATTAAAAATGATTTTCACTCGTTTCTCCTCTTTTATTTCCCCCTGTTCTGCCCTCCCCAGCAGGGCTGGCTGTTTTTATCCTAAATCTGTCTCCATGTGATTGAGGTATTGATTATTGAAGCCTAAAAACACAATGGTCTGGGTAAAACTTCAGGAACCTGGAGCTCAGCCCAAAAACTTGGTACTGCTTGGTGTCGTGGGGTTTATTTTTGTTATTTTAAGGATTTGAAATAAAAGGAGCTAGGTTATAAATGAATTATTTTGGTAAGGGATTGACAATTTAATGGGCAGGGTAATAATGTGTATAATCAGCACTGGAGCTGGAATTAAATAATTTGTTATTTTAGGTGAATAATTTGCATTTTGTCACACTTCCTTGTACAAAAAAGTGCTTTATTTTTCCTGAGGTGGGATATGGGAAGCACCATTCCATGAATTAACCCCATGGAGGCAGCCCAGCCTTGCCTGCCCTATTTCTTTTTGTTGTGTTTTCTGGATTGGGTATTGAGTGTTATTTTATAATTAAATGTTTGAGGCTTTCCAAGTGTTCCTTCCATCAATAACTTCCTGAATTTGTTGTCGGTGTTGGCACGTGACCCATTAGTGACAGACACTGGGGGAGGTTTTGAATCTGGAGCTGAGATTTGCATTTATTGCACATTGATTGCACAGTTATTGATCAGGGATTCATTGCAAATCATTTTGTTGATTGCTATTTTAAAACTCCTGTACTTGTATTTATATTTATGTTTATGGCTGTGCTTGTGTTTGTGGCTATATTTATATTTATAATTATCCTTGTGTTTTGTTTATATTTATAAATGGAAATACTGATAATTTGATGACAATGGTTCAAAATCCATCCCTGAGCACGCTGGCAGGAGAGGGATTTTGGTGGGGTTGGAAGTTGCTCAGGGAAGTGGAAGATGCTGATGGAGGTGGCTGTGTGTGGATATAGGTACAGATATTGGGAATATACTGGGATATATCTATCAGCGAGTTTGGGGTGCAATCAGACTCCCTTTAAGGTCCTTTCCAACCCCCACCCAGACCAGGCTGGTTCCATGAGATGGGGATTCCCATTGGGATGTGCTCTGTGGCTGACCCAGGTGTGGGAGGCTTGGAGATGCTGGATGTGCTGAGCTTAGTGGTGGGGCCGGTGGGACAAGTCCCCTTCCTGTGCCCTGGCCCGGCCAGAGCTCATCCATCCCTCCCTGTCCCTCCCCATCCTTCATCCTTCCATGTGTCCTTCCCAGAGCTTCATCCTTCCATGTGTCCTTTCCAGGGCTTCATCCTTCCATGTGTCCTTCCCAGAGCTTCATCCTTCCACGTGTCCTTTCCAGAGCTTCATCCTTCCATGTGTCCTTTCCAGGAGCTTCATCCTCTTCCTGTCCCTTCCCAGATCTTCATCCCCTGCTGTCCCTCCCCAGCTCCTGATCCCCATGTCCCTCCCCTCAGCCTGACCCTGTCCCTCCCTGCAGGCCCAGAAGAATGAGCGTGAGTCCATCAGGCAGAAGTTGGCCCTGGGCAGTTTCTTCGACGATGGCCCCGGGCTCTACACGAGCTGCAGCAAGAGCGGCAAGCCCAGCCTGTCCTCCCGGTAAGCCAGAGCCCAAATCCCCAGGGAAGGGGGACATCTCTGCAGCGGGACACCCCAGGATCACCCCTCACACTGGGATTTAACCATTTAACCAAATTCCTGAATTTTCTGTGCTTGGAACATCCAGATGCGACACCTGTGTGTTATGTGAATACTTGTAAATGAGGGGGGAAATTCTCATTTAACATGGAGTAGAAAGGTATTTGGATGGTGAGGGGATAAAGGCAATGAGGTGAAGCTTTCTGAGTTAGGTTTCCTTCAGGTTTTCATGTAGGATTTGGAACAGGGTGCCTGGAGAAGCTGTGGCTGCCCTGGATCCCTGGCAGTGCCCAAGGCCAGGCTGGACATGGGGTTTGGAGCACCCTGGGACAGTGGAAGGTGTCCCTGCCATGGCAGAGATGGCACTGGATGAGTTTTAAGGTTCCTTCCAACCCAAACCATTTGGGAATTCCAACCTCCATTATTCTGGAATTGTGATTAACGATTGGAAAAGCAATTAATGCTCAGGAAGCACTAGAGGATGGACAAAATAAGCTTTAATGTGGCTTCGTGCCTCCCCTCCACATCCACAAGCTCTGCTCTGGACATGGCTCCATCCCTGGAGCTGCACATGGGTTCCTCCCTTGGATTTTTAAGGTTTTTGTATGAAATACAATGCAGAAAGTCCTTTTTGTGTTCAGCTGGGTGGAACCCAGGGCACTGGGGAAGCATCAAACACCTCCCATGCTGGGAGTGAATCTCTACCTGTTGCCATGGATGGGAGAAGAAAGGAGGCTTAAGGAGGCAGGAACCCAGGAGGAATCCTGCTGTTCCAGGGGAGAGGTGCAGTTGTGGAGTTAAATTGAGCTGCGGATCATTTGAAAGGGAAAACAGCTTTGCTGTCTGTAGTTACAGCTGAACCAGGAGCTGCTGTCTGGTAATTAGAGTAGGGCTCTAATTAACGCAGCTCATCAGGGTTTGGCAGCTGTGCCCCCAGAAATTGCCAGCTGTGCCTGAAGGATTTGGTGGTTGTTAATATTTATAACCCAGGAAAAGTATTCCCTGTTCCAGGGCCTGCAGGAACATTTGCAGGATGTTATTCCCATGTTTTTGTATGGAATTGCAGAGCTGGAACGTGGAATGCTGAAGGACCTTAAAGCTCATCCAGCTCCCTGTCCATGGGCAGGGACACTCACTATCCCAACCCCTGTCCAGCCTGGCCTGGAATAATCCCAGGGATCCAGGGGCAGCCACAGCTTCCTTGCCAGGATCTCACCACCTTCACCTGTTCATTAATAAACAATTATTAATCCTGTTTATTTTGTGGTAATGGTAACTAATAAACCCCACAGAAATAAATGGAAAATGAGAATTTGCTGTTCCTAAGGAGCAATACAAGCTCCCAGCACACTGGGAATGAGGAATAACAGGATTTGGGGGTTCTCCATCTCCAGCACGTGGGGATGGATTGGGATCTCTCACCTGGGCTTTTCCCTTTTCTCAGCCTGCAGGATTCCCTGATCCTGCATCCAGAGAAAATAATTCCTGGGGAGGGGAATGTGGGTGGGGTTAATCAATCCCAACCCAGCAGTGGAGCAGGGGGCTCTGGAAAACACCAACAAACTCTTGTATTACAGGAGTGTCTTGGAAAAAAACTGTGAATAAATAATTTCCACCACTGAAAAATTATTTTATAATATATATTATTATATATGCTATTTCTATCTTTGTACATTTCTCTGTACTTTTTCATTCTTTATTTGTAAATAATCTTTGTGGCTTTTTATGGTAACACATTCCATATCTTTTATTGCATTTTATAGATTTTATTTAATGTAATCAGAGCTGAATAATCAAAAATAATAATGACATTCTGAAACAATGACCATAAAAAAATGACCGAGAGTCCCTGCAGTGTGGGGGTAATTCTGCAGTTTATCAGTAGATGGTGGCAGAGGCCCGGTGACACTGAGCAGCTCCCAGTGCCACACTGAGCTGTCACCTGCTGAGCTGGTGGCACTCCCAGCCCCAGGGGACAGCGCTGTCACCTGTCCCTGTGCTCGCCCAGGTTACAGAGTGGGATGAACCTGCAGATCTGCTTTGTCAACGACAGCGGCAGCGACAAGGACAGCGACGGCGATGACAGCAAGACAGAGACCAGCCTGGACACGCCCTTGTCACCCATGGTGGGTCTGGCACCTCAGCCTGCAGCAGGACAGCCACAGGCGTCCCTGGGGAGGCTGACCCTGTTAAAACAGCAACCCCAAACCCCAGAGCAGCATCTCTGGCCCTCAGTAAACATGAGATGCTGAGGGACAGATAAGAAACCTTCTGTGCTGCTGTAAACTTGATGTCTTTTTCCTTTCCTTTCCTTTCCTTTCCTTTCCTTTCCTTTCCTTTCCTTTCCTTTCCTTTCCTTTCCTTTCCTTTCCTTTCCTTTCCTTTCCTTTCCTTTCCTTTCCTTTCCTTTCCTTTCCTTTCCTTTCCTTTCCTTTCCTTTCCTTTCCTTTCCTTTTTCCTTTCCTTTTTCCTTTCCTTTTTCCTTTCCTTTTTCCTTTCCTTTTCTTCATGGATCCAGCATTCCTTTTTGGATACAACACCACAGCCCCAATTGTTTCCCTCCACTTTAACCTTTCAACACCTTCTGATCTGCTGGGCTTCTCCCTCCCTGTAAAGCCAAGGAGGCCTAGCTGGGAATCACTCTGATTTTTAAAGATAATCCCGTGGATTAAGATAAGAAATAAATCCATGCTTTTGACAGTTTCTGTAGGGGAAAAAAAGCACAAAAACAGGTCAAACTTTGCTGTGGCTTGTTTGCTTCCCCAGAGCAAGCAGAGCTCATCCTACTCGGACAGAGACACGACGGAGGAGGAGTCGGAGTCCCTGGATGACATGGATTTCCTCAGCAGGCAGAAGAAGCTCCAGGCTGAAGCCAAGATGGCCTTGGCTATGGCCAAGCCCATGGCCAAGATGCAGGTGGAGGTGGAGAAGCAGAACAGGAAGAAGTCGCCGGTAGCAGATCTCGTAAGTGGGGCCAGGGGTGGGCCCAGGCCTGGACATCCACTGCTCTGGTGGCTCTGGCTCACAAGGTGGTAGAGGTGGACAGGAGGGGTGGAGAAGGGGTTGGAAGGAGAAATGGGAGTGGGGAATGAGGTGCTAGAGGTTGGTGCTGCCTTGAGACTGCTCATGCTCTGAACTGGAGTCTCCATCCCATCTTGGAGCGCTCCTGCCCCGGCCTAGGGCTGTCAGCACCACCCTCATCCCCAATTCCCTGAGACATTCCTGCTCCACTGGGAGCCAATTCTATCAAATATTCCTGATCCTGCTGCCCTAGGAACCAAATCCATCAGATATTCCTGCTCCTCCTTCCCTGGGAGCCTTAGCCCCAGTTCTGTGCTGGTGGCTGGACTCCAGTTGCTGGAGTCGTTGCTGCCTGTTTGTGAGGGAGGGATGCAAAACTGAGGGGACAGACTGCTCAGAACTAGAAATAATGGGAAGAAAACAGTAAAATATTGGAAGGAAATGGTAAAATATTGGAAGGAAGCAGTAAAATATTGAATGTTTCTTTCCAGCTGCCACACATGCCTCATATAAGTGAATGCCTGATGAAGAGAAGTTTAAAACCCACTGACCTAAGGGACATGACCATCGGGCAGCTACAGGTGATAGTCAACGACCTGCACTCACAGATAGAAAGTAAGTGGTAATTGTTTAATTATTCTGGGGTCTGCCTGCTTTAATTAAGAACAGTTCTCTGGGATAAATATAAATACTCCTCATGGAAAGGGCTGTCCGGCCTGGCCCAGCTGCCCAGGGCCAGGCTGGAATCCCCATCCCTCAGGAATTTCAAGCCCTGTGGATGTGGCAGTTTTGGGGACACAATGCCCAGCTGGGATCCCCAGGACACCCCAAATTCAGCTCCTTTCCCCCGGCTCAGGCTTGAACGAGGAGCTGGTGCAGCTGCTGCTGATCCGGGACGAGCTGCACACGGAGCAGGACGCCATGCTGGTGGACATCGAGGACCTCACCAGGTGAGGCAGGGACTGCTCTCCCCTCACAGCTTTCCCTCACCAGGTGAGGCAGGGACTGCTCTCCCTCACAGCTCCCATTTTCCCTCACCAGGTGAGGCAGGGACTGCTCTCCCTCACAGCTCCCATTTTCCCTCACCAGGTGAGGCAGGGACTGCTCTCCCCTCACTGTTCACAGCTCACCAGGTGAGGCAGGGACTGCTCTCCCCTCACAGCTCCCATTTTCCCTCACCAGGTGAGGCAGGGACTGCTCTCCCTCACAGCTTTCCCTCAGCAGGTGAGGCAGGGACTGCTCTCCCCTCACAGCTCCCGTTTGCCCTCACCAGGTGAGGCAGGGACTGCTCTCCTCTCACAGCTTTCCCTCACCAGGCGAGGCAGGGACTGCTCTCCCCTCACTGTTCACAGCTCACCAGGTGAGGCAGGGACTGCTCTCCCTCACAGCTCCCATTTTCCCTCAGCAGGTGAGGCAGGGACTGCTCTCCCTCACAGCTTTCCCTCACCAGGTGAGGCAGGGACTGCTCTCCCTCACAGCTTTCCCTCACCAGGTGAGGCAGGGACTGCTCTCCCCTCACAGTTCACAGCTCACCAGCAGCAGCATCTGGGGCTTTTCTTCCCAGAATTTTGGGATTAAAGCTTTTGCCATCCAGGATTTTGGGATTAAAGATTTTGCTACCCAGGATTTTGGGAAGGAATTTTCCCCTGGTAGGGTGGGGAGGTCCTGGGATGGATTTTCCAGGCTGTCCCTTGGATCCCTGGAAGTGCCCAAGGCCAGCTTGGACAGGGATCTGTCTTAGTCATCAGGAGGGCTGGACAAGGGGGAAAACTTTGGAATCACTTAAATATTAATATTTAATAATGATATATTTTATAGAATATATCATTTATATAACTATAAATTAATGTAGATATTATAAATAGTTATAATAATATAGCAAATAATATATAAAACTATATAAATATACATATAAATGTATAATGATATAATACATTTAAATAATAGAATATATTATAAATAATGTATATCTAATTATATACATTATCTATAACAATATATAATTAATATATTCTATTATCTATTATGTTTAATATGGTTTTATTATATATAATAATATTGTATATAAAATATATTATGTAATATAAAGATAATACAATTTTCTAGCTATGTAATAATTAAAAATAATAATAATTATAATTGATAAGACAAAAAGCCTTGCAGGATATGGGCAGGTTCCCTTAAGGGCTCCATCTCCTGGCAGCAAGGCTCAGGAAGCATTTTTGTTTGGGATAATTAGGGATTGGGTTTAGGAGTATAAAATGCTCCCAAATATTCTGAATATTTCATTCAGAAATGCAAAGATTGGGGATGAAAGGAGCTGGAAAAGAAGAGGCCCTGGGTGGTGTCAGCACACCAGGACTGTGATTCCAAACTGAAGCATCAGAGCTGGGAAAATAATGAAGATCAGGTGGGGAGGGTGAAATTTGGGACAGGAGCTGGAGCTGAGTCAGTGCCCCCACATGCCCTGGGTTCCCCTCTTTTCTTCTGAAGGTGCTTGGATTCCTCCCTGCAGCTCCTGGCAGTTTCAGAAATGGCAATTTTGGGAATGTAGGTGCTATCTGGGGGCCTTTGAGGTTACCCCCTCTGTTATTTGGGGGTGAAGGTGTTTGCCATCCCTGTGGGAAGGGCAGGAAAAATCCCAGGAGCCCCAAACCAAACCCCAAAGGGGCTCCCCTGGCCCTTCACCCACCCTCCTGCCAGGAGGAGATCCAGAAAAACTCGGTGTTTATCTGTGGGAAAACACAATTCCCAGCTTGGTGCTGGAGCAGGGGGTTGGCTTTTCCAGCAGGGGGTTTGCTTTTCCAGCTTTTCCTTGGCAAACAGGAATAACAGCCCCCTCCTGCCCCCAGGCACGCCGAGAGCCAGCAGAAGCACCTGGCAGAGAAGATGCCAGCCAAGTGAATCCCTCCTCCTGCCTCTGTCCTGTCCAGGGAATGAGTTCCAGTGTTGCTCATTGACCATGTCCCAAGCTTTCTGTCTGGTGATTGGCCTCTGCTTCTTAATTTATTTTAATTTTTTTACTCGTGCCACTAAATATCAGGCATTTTAATAATAATAATAATGTTATTATTATTACAGAAACAAAGAGAATTGTACAGTACTTATAACATTATAAATCATGGGCGAGAAGAGAGGGTAGTTTAACTTTATTTTTCGGTCGTTTAGAGATTTTTTGGGTTGGATGATATTTTACCATTGACTACTTTTTTATTCCTCACTGTAGTTTTGAAATAAAGAACCTGTTCTTGACGGTGCTATACAAGTCAACAAGAAATCCATGCCTGCCTCGTAGTGACGTCGTAGCTTTCAGTAATCTGTACATTTTACTCAGTTCTCAGCATTTTGGGGAATGTTGACTACCTGACATTCGTTTTAGGTGTGCTATTAACACTCAGTGGGGTGCAGAGAGTTGGAAGTTTTCTGTATAAAGCTGTAAAATAAAAATTACCACCATTGTTTCCTATGACACGTCTGTTTGTTGCCAAGGGGGTGGATTTGCTGGTGGATCCTCCAACTAAATGTGTAAAAACCCCCTTTTTTTTTGCCTTGCTGATCACATGAAACTGAGAGAAGAGAGGAGTTTTGTAATTTTATTTATTTATAAGTTCCTAATTCTGTTTCACATGGATTCTTCTGTAACACTGACCCCTGAATTTGTGATAGTTGGAAGCAGCAGACACACCCCAGGTGGGTTTTTTATATTTTATTGTCTGGGCTGAACATTTAAATGAAATTCTAGAAATAAAAAGAATAATCTATGTTTAAAAATGGGCAGCAAATTAAACTGATTAAATGTGGAATTCCTCACTCTGCCTGTAGGAGAGGCTGACTGTAGGGGAGGGGACACTGGGACACAATAAATTTGTCTCCATCCCTCTTTTATTGGATTTAAAGCTGGAAGAACCCAGGCAGCCCTTCCTAAGTCCCAGCCTGGTGCTCCCAGCAGCTTTTTACCTTTTAATTCTCATTTCCTCGGGGGCAAATCCATCCCAGCCAAGGCTCTGCCTGATGACTTATTCAGGCTGTTTGCAAAAGGCCTCAGCTGCATTAAAATTTCATCCCCTGCCAGGAATGGCTTTTATTAAGCACTTTTTTCTTTCATTAAATGACTTTTTTCCCCCTTTTTTTTTTTTTTTTTTTTTTTTGCAGAAAGGGTAGGGTTGGAAGAAGCCCTCAGAGGGGTTTGGGGGCTGGGATGGGGATTGGTTTAATTTAGGGAGCAGGGATGGATTAATTTAATAAGAATTTAGCAATTGGATGGATCATGAGCCCTCACCTGCAGCCCAGGATAAAAAAGTCAACCCTTTTCTTCCTTATTTTTAAATCCATGCAGAAAATATGGAGAAATATTGGGGTGCTGGTTTCCCTGCAGCTCTTGGGTGGCTGCCTGCACATGCGGGGGGGGGTTGCTGGGTTTAAATGTTCCCTCTAAAGGTTAAATTTTCCCTCCAAACCCCCAAATTTGCAGTGTCTGACCCCAAAAGCTCTCCATGGATGCTCTGCCTCTCTGGGTCTCCGGGAGGAGCTGCCTCCTGCTGCATCCAAAGCATGAAAAACCCCAAATACAAAAAAGTTTGCTCCTAGTTTTAAAGTAAAAAATACCAAAAATACACAAACAAGCCCCAGGGTGTTCCTGGGGAATCCCAGAGCTGCCCTAGCACCCTCCAGCTCTGGAGCACTGGGATGAGAGCCTGGAAAAGCTGGAATTCCATCCCTGCCAAGTGCCTTGGACTGGCTGGAGACAATTTGTTATCCCACTCACCCACTGCTGGTTCTCCCCTCCTGTCCTGGGGGAATTGGGTTTTTCCAGGAGAAAATCCTGCTCTGGCTCCAAGGGGTGCTGTGATTGATGGATTAAAGGATATTTCTGAAACACAAGGATCTGGTGTGTGCTTTCTGAGCAAGGTTTTGGTTCTGTGTTTTGCTCCTGGCTCTTGGTCCCACTTGGAGCCTCCTGCACCCTCCTGGGTGGGGTTTTTAATTCCCAAAAATCATAAACCCTCTCCCACAGGACGCCAGGCTGGGAATTGTTCTTCAGCTGGTCTCAAACCACAACATCCCTGAATATTTTTAAGTCTCATCCTGAACCCTGAAATGCTGCATTAAATAAAGAAGAGCCCCCAAATCCTCCTCCTGCCTGAGGCAAGGTGCTGCTGACAGGAATTCCTCCAGCCCTGGGAGCTGGGGTGAGCTCTATGAGCCAGCTGCTTCCTGGCAGGGAAGCCCTGTGGTTGGGGACCCCCTTTTGGGGATTTCCTGCCCTTTTTGAGGCTCCTCCTCTGCAGCAGCTCCGGGGTGTGCTGAGCAGCATCTCCCCGGTCACAGAGGCAGCACCATGGGCTGGGAGCACGGAAAAGGAGCATGGAAAAGAGGGGAAGCTGTGAAGCTGTGGCTGTTCCATCCCTGGGAGTGCCCAAGGCCGGGCTGGACAGGGCTTGGCACAGAGGAAGGTGTCCCTGCCATGGGCAGGATGGAATGAGATGGTTTTTAATGTCCCTCCCAACCCAAACCATTCCATAATCTCATCAAACCGCACATGGTTTTGCTCTTTTACTCTTCATTTCCACCCTCAATGAGAAGCACTAATGAGCCTGTGATAACGAAGGCAGGCTCACGTGGGGCACCTTGGGGTGAGGGGACGCTCCCCCGTGTGCCCCCTGTCCCCAGCCCGTTCCAGGCCATCCCTGTGCCCCACACCCTGCCCATGGGGTGCACGGCTCCCCGATGTTCCCTCCAGGCTGGGGGGCTCCCTGTGCTGGAGCTGACGTCCCTCCCGCTTCCCCGCACGTCCCACGCCTCTCCCCAGCCGGTTTCTCTTCCCTCTTCCCATAAACCAAAGGAAAGCCTCAAGTGCAGGGCTCTCTTCCTCCTCTGCGGCGCCAGGGGTGAGCAGGGACATCTGTGTGCCCACAGCACGGGGAACTTTCCAATCCAAATGGGATCCAACCGGCTAAAATCTGCTTTTCCAGCCCCTTGGAGGGATCAGCCCTTCCCTCTTCCCCTTCCCAGTGGGAAAATATCATTTAAAGTCTCTTGGCTGTGGAGGAGGAAAAAGAAAGGATGGATGGAAAAGGATTTATCCCAATTTTTGGTGGTGCCACAGGTTCTGACCCATCCCAGCCCATCCTGCTCCGGGGATTTGAGAGTTTGATGGCAGGCTGGGATTGCTGATGGAGAAATTGGAGGGTTGGCAGCAAAGCCCAGGCACAGCCTGCCAAGGGAAGCATTTCTGGGGAAGAAGCTCACCTGAAATGGAGAGTGAAGCATCGTCATCTGTCTGAAAAATGGGAATTGCAGTTTAACATGGATGTCTGGGGCTGTTCCAGGCAGCTCAGCTCAGCTCAGCTCAGCTCAGCTCAGCTCAGCTCAGCTCCGCTCTCCTCTGCTCCAGGCAGGGCTGTGGGAGAAGGAATTTTCCCAGGTGTTCTCCCAGGTGGAGCTGGGGAATCCCACAGCACCCAGCCTGGCAAGGCTGGAATTCCATCCCCTGCCAAGTGCCTTGGACCGGCTGGAGAGAATTTGTTATCCCACTCACCCGCCGTTGGTGTTCCCCTCCTGTCCTGGGGGAATTGGTTTTTTTCCAGGAGAAAATCCTGCTCTGGGTCTCCCTGTTCCACCGTGGACAAAGAGCTGACACCCAGACTCCAGTTTGGGAAAGTCCCATGGGTGCTGAGGGAATTCTGCTGGAATAACCCAACAGCCCCTCCTGGCTCAGGGAGTGAGCCAGAGCCAGGACAGAGCTGGAACGGGGCTCTGCACTCCCAAACCACGCAGAGATGGATTTCTGGGAGTGGGGAATTCTCAGCATCCAGAATCCCCATTGCTGGAATTCTGGATACTGAGAATTTCAGACTTCCTGCGCTGACTCCCAAGAGGGCACTGCATTGACATGAGGCTGTGGAGAAGGATCCCAAAATGGAATGATAACACTGGAATTACAAGTGTGTACTTAATTAAAAGTGTGTAATATTACAAAGTAGAAAACCCCAACTTTAAAGTTTTGGAATATAATAATCTATATAAAACAAAATAAAAGTTTTAAACCAGAAACCAGTCCTTCTTTACCTTCTTCTCCCTCCTTCTTCATAAATTTGAGTAGTATTTTGTAAGCAAACAGAAAAGTCCACATTGAGGAATTTAGGTGATTAGTTATTAAGTTAAAAATAAAAATAATTTAAGTATCATTTCCTAATTAGATACTTTAAGCTTAAAAAACCTTACAACAAAAGGTTGTTAACCATTTTGTACCTTGTTGGTGAAGAAGTACAGAACTCACTACCTATAAGACTGTAACATAAATAAAAATAATAAACACCTAAGTCTAAACACAATCATCTCAAGTACCTTCAATCCCAATCTTGGGAAAAAATCTTAAAAGATAGAAAATTCTAAAGATATAATTTTTTTTTTTGATTTTGAGAGTTGGGGGTTGGGAGATGCCACTGGGGCTGGGCAACCAATTCTGGGCTGCTCCAGCAGCTCAGCCCACTGGGAATGGTTTGGGCTTCCACAAAGCCCCAGGGCTGGTAAAACAGGATTTCCCCTCCAGGTAGGGGGTTATTTATGTCGAATGTTTAAGTTTGATTTATTTCTGGTTTATTTCCCCAGCTCCAGCAGGGGAAATGCCCTGAGCTCTGCAGCTCCCGGTGCCCAGCTCACGGGATTTGAGTGAAACCCTTTCATTTTCTGCAGCATTTGCATAAAATGCAGGGTTTATTTTTGCCACAGAAGCCACAGGGCAGGAGGGATCTCCTGGGCTTTGCCATGGGCAGCAGCTGGCCCTGGCTGTCCCCATATCCTGGGATGGGGAAAGCAGGGGATTCCTGTGCCCTCTGTGGGAGCCACAGCACCCAGAGCAGAGCTGGGTGCCCTCCCCAGCTCCAGGAACCATCCAAAATCAGCAATCATCCCAAAATCACGGACTGGTTTGGTTGGAAGTGAAATCTCACCCCACTCCCATGGCAGGGACACCTTCCCCTGCCCCAGGTGCTCCCAGCCCCAGTGTCCAGCCTGGCCCTGGGCACTGCCAGGGATGCAGGGGCAGCCCCAGCTGCTCTGGAATTGCACCCCAGCCCCTCCTCACCCTCCCAGGGAAGGATTTCCTCCACATTCCCAGCTATCCCTGCCCTCTGGCAGTGGGAATCCATTCCCCCTCTGGCTTTCCTGCAGTTTCCCACTCCTTGTTTCAGTGGGAAGGACTAAAGGTCCCTTCCCCACCTTCCCCACAGAACCCTGGCAGCTCTAACCTGCTCTAGGTCAGCTCCTCCCTTCCCTAATTGCAATAATTCCCTTTTTCCCCTCACCAAGGCACAGCAAACCCACAACATTTGGCCCTGGGTGTGAATTCGTGCCAGGAGAGTGCCCAGCCTGCAGGAGCAGCAGTGAAACCCTGGGCACACACAGCATTCCTGCCCAGCCCATGGCCCTGGGACAGGAACCCAGGGCATTCTGTGCCCCCAGAGCTCCCAGGTGTCCCCAAGCTCTGCAGGCTCTCGGCTCTGCATCTCCTGGCCTTCCTCAGCTGCTGGCCTGGCACAGCTTCCTCGGGAAGGGAGAATTCCATCACTAATGGCACTTGGGAAATTATGGCGCATCAAAGAAATGCTGAAATAAATCTCCCTGATCAGCTCCTGCTCACCCAAGATCAGATTTCTTTCTTCTCTCCACCTGCAAAGCCAGAGTGAGGCGAAAGGTCAAATCCAGCCCCAGCAAGGACAAAATTCCTGCTTTTCCCCATCCCTGCTTTCCTGCTGCCTGCCCAGCACAGCACCACTGCCAGGAGGTGACAGGGGGGATCAGGAGCAGAAAAAGCACCCGGAGCTGAGAAACCCTGTCAAGGGTGAAAACTGAAAGTGAGAGAGAAAGAGCTCCCCGAAAGTGGCACGAAACCACGGGCACAGCTGGCATCAGCTCACCCACAGCCCTGGGGACAAGCCCAGGGAGGATGAGCTCACAGCATCCCCGAATTTCCAGGGCATGCAGCTCTCCCTGCAGCTCCTGGAGGTTTTTATTCCTCTTAATTCTGTGGATGTTTAAAACAAACCCCACAGGGCTGATGGACCCACAGGGAGCCATAAAGTTCTGGAATGGGTTGGGTTGGGAAGGGACCTGAAATCCCAGTTCCATGGGCAGGGAATGGGAATAATCCCGACTCTGTGGGCTGAGCTGTGATGTTCTTCAGTGTTTATTTCACAGAATCACTAAATCATGGAAAGGTTTGGGTTGTTGGGGTAGGAAGGGAACTCAAAGATCATCCAGTTCCACCTTCCCCTATCCCAGGGTGCTCCAAGCCCATCCAGCCTGGCCTTGGACACTTCCAGGGATGGGGGATCCAAAATTTCTCTGGGAATCCCCAATTTTTCTGGGCTGGGGCCTCCCCACCCTCCCAGGGCAGAATTTCTCCCTGATCTCTGCTCCTCCCAACTCAGTGGGAGAAATTCCCTGTCCCAAATGCACCCTGAGGGCTTTTTAGGGAATCCCAGCCCTGCTCCAGGGGTTCCCAGTGGCTTCACCCCTTTCCCTGGATGAATCCCTTCCCCTGGAGAGGGGATTGGAGCTTTGGAGCCTGCAAAGAGCAACCTCTGAATTTGGGGATTCCAAGCTGGGTGCTCCCAGGAATCCAGGAGCCAGCAGGGATCATGGGGAAATCTCAGGAATTCTGGTGACAACTGGAAAACAAAAATGAGCTGAGAGATGCAGGTGACTGAGCCAGGATTTTAGAGCCTCCAGCACCCCAAGAAAGCTCCAGAAACACCATTTAATCACCTCTGATAAAATACCAATGAAAGCAGAGGTTGGGGATTAGGAATTTCAGGGAATTCCAGTAGGAATCAGAACCAGCAGCCACAAAAACACCAGGAAAGTTTTTCCTGACCCTTTTTTCTCCTATTTTATGGAGCCGTCAGTTCCCAACCCAAATCAGAAACAGCTCCTGTCACTGAGGCTCCTCTGGTGATAAATCTGACCTTGGAGCTTCCCAAAAAATGATGCAGAGGCAAATAAATGATTCAATATCCCACAAGTTGTGTGAGTGGCAAACAGGATCAGGTCACTTTTATTTATTGCACCCAGAAATGTCAATCCATGCAACGCTTTCCTATTTTTTAACAGAGCAGCAATCTCTGTCTACAGCTGCTCGTCAGCCTGGGTGGGACTGAATCACCCTGCAGCTTCAATTTCTGTTTCCCTGTAATTATTGCTTTATTAGACCTGTAAAATTGTTGCCATTTTCAATGCCAGGCTGCCCTACAAAGAACCAAACCCTGCTCACTGAGGATGCCACGAGCAACTCCACGACCTGCTCAAAGGGTCTGTAGCCTGTTCACGAGCAAAATCCACCTAGTTTTAAATTCCAGGAGAAACAACCACCAGGAAACATCCCCAAACCTCATTTCCCTCAAAGCAAGGGTGATGCCCACGGCTCTTACCTGGAAACCTCTGGTCCCTTGGCCAAAACGAAGCCAAAAATTCAATTTCTGTTCATTGGAGGGGAGAGCAGCCAGGGGCGGCACAAAGGCAGGACATTTCCAGGAACCTCCCGCTTTTTCAGAAGAGCGAGGCTGGAGCTGATCCCATTTCTCATCTCTCAACTCTCCAGGCCTCAAAACCAAACTGAGCCCGGGGCTGGGGCTTTGGGGCTTTTCTCACCGGGTTTCCTTCTGACCTGTGCTTTCCCTTTCTGTCTCAAGCAGCGCTTTTGGGTATTGATCTGGGGGAGGGCAGAGCCCCCAGCAGGGATTCCCCAAATTTTGACTGCGTTAGATCAAATCTAAATTTATAGAGACCCAGAACGAGCCTTACTTTGCTCTGGAGGATAATTCCAACAAAAGTGATTTCTGGTTGAAATACAGGGAATGGAATTATATTTTCTTGTGGAAAAAATCAAACAGCTGCTAACAATTTATAACTTAACAGTTATAAATTTTATATATATATATATGTGATATTTATTAGTTATATTGCCTATATATCTGTATTATCTATACTATCTGTATTATCTATATCATAATATTATAATATTCATATATAAAATATATAATAGTATATATAAATATAATAAATACAATGTAATATAATAAATACAATAAATATATATTATATTTATTGTATTTATTGTATTTATTGTATTTATTGTATTTATTGTATTTATTTATTTATTTATTTATTTATTTATTTATTATATTTATTATATTTACTATATTTATTATACTGGGGAGGCCCTGCCACAGGGTGCCCAGAGCAGCTGTGGCTGTCCCTGGATTCCTGGAATTTTCCAAGGCCAGGCTGGACTTTGGGGCTTGAAATAACCTGGAATAGTGGAAGGTGTAACTGGATAAGTTTTAACGTCCCTTTCAACCTAAAAAATGCCATGATTTTATGATTCCATGGAAGAAACACAAAGGAACATCACAGATCTTTAATTATTCCCATTCCATTTCAGCACTGTGTCCCATTCCTCTGGGACTGCACTTGCTCAAGGAGTAATTCTCTTATTTAAATAGATTATAATGTATAAAGCATATCCTTTTCCTCTAATGTGATTAATATAAATATTAATTATCAAGATTTTTCATTCAGGCTAAGCCAGGTCAAGCAGAGGGTGCTTTGAGGTGAAGGAGGAGAAGATGCATTTCCTCTTCCATTGGGAAAAAAAATTTCCACTCAGAAATTAAAATTCCAGATTTTGGGTTGGAAGGGACCTTAAATCCCCTCCCATCCCATTCTGCCATGGCAGGGACACCTCCCACTGTCCCAGGGTGCTCCAAACCCATCCGGGACACTGCCAGGGATCTAATGTAGGATATCACGAGGAAATATCCCAATTTACCCAAAAATCCACCCCAAACCCAGCCCAGCTCTGACCCTGCTGGGAAACCTCGTGGAGCAGGGCCTGAGAAACCTGGAAAGCCAAAGTGGTGCCTTTCAGGAACGGCCCTGCTGCACATCCCAGAGTTCTCTTTCGCTTTTGGCTCTCGGAAGCCGCGGCTCCTACACGAGCTGGAAACCACAGCCCACGGTGGAGTGACGGGGCAGGGCTGGAAAACACAGAGAGAAATTGGAAATTGAGGCACTGCTGCTATTGGGGCTAAAAGAAGTCTCAGGACACGCCACAGGCTTCTTATAGGAAACAGTGAAAATACAAAGAACCTGAAAATGCAATATAAAACTCTTGATTCATCCTGCTCCCTTCCAGTTTGACAGCAAAAATCCCAGTGACTTCATGGCAGTCCCAATGCACAGAAAAGCTTTCTGCAGCCTTTTGGGGCAGCTGAGAATGGCCACCAAAAATAGGAGACCATATTGAAATATTTGTTGATTATTCCAAATATTTCTGCAAAATCAAACATTCAGGCAGGTTTTCACAAACATTCACTAGTGAGAGTTTGAAATTGAGAATCATGGAATGGTTTAGGCTGGAAAATATCCCAAAGTTCATTCAGTCCAACCATTCCCAGTCCTGCCAAGGCCAGCCCTGAGCGCTGTCCCCAAGTGCCACCTCCCCAGGGCTTTAAATCCCTCTGGGGATGGGGACTGCCCTGGGCAGCCCCATCCAGCCCTTCCCATGAAGGAATATTCCCTGATATCCAACATGAACCCCTCTGGTGCAACCTGAGGCTGTTTCCTCTTGCCCGGTCACTTCATCCTTGAGAGGAAAGCACGATAAAGAATAGAAATGGGAAAGCTGGAGAGAGATGATTTCTGAGGGATGGAGTGTCAGAACAGGGAGGGAATGGCTTCAAACTGAGAGAGGAGGAGGTTTAGGTGGGATTTTGGGAAGGGATTCCTGGCTGGGAGGGAGGGGAGGCCCTGGGATGGAATTCCAGAGCAGCTGTGGCCGCCCCGGGGTCCCTGCAGTGCCCAAGGCCAGGCTGGCACAGCGGAATCCCTGCCATGGCAATGAGAGGATCTTTAAGGTCCCTTCCACCCCAAACCATCCCACGATGCTGTGATTCCATGGAAGTTTATCGCACTATGGAGCCGAGCCCACCCCACATTTCTGGAAGCGCTCTGTGCAGAGCCCAGGACGGGGCTCCAGCTGCGCCCGCCCCAGCGCCGTGCGGGATTCCCGGCCCCGCCGCTCTCGGGATGAGCGCGGCCGGCCCGGGGGGAAATCCCGCGGCTGCGGCGCCTCTATAAGAGCTGTCCCGGCGGGGACGGACGGCAGCGAGATGGAGCGGGGCGGCAGCGGCGAGAACGGAATGGAGAGAACCGGGAACGGCGCCGGGAACGGCACCGGGAACGGCAGCGGGAACAACGCCGGGAACGGCACCGGGAACGGCACCGGGAACGGCACCGGGAACGGCAGCGGGAACAACGCCGGGAATGGCAGCGGGAGCGGGCGGGCAGCGCCGCCTGGCGGCCGCGGCCGGGCATTGCTGTGCCTGGCGCTGCTGCTGCTGCTGCCCCCGGCCCGGGCCCTGCCCAGCGCGGTGCGGGCACTGACCGACCCTGACCGGGCACTGCCCAGCACGGAGCGGGCACTGACCCACCCGGAGCGCCGCCTCAACCGCTCCCGGCAGCTCCTGGAGGCCGCCAACGCCGCCCCGCAGCGGCTGAAGGTGCGCGGGGAACGGGACGGGGCTGGGATGGGGTAGGGATGGCACCCAAGAGGGCGGGGATGGGGCAGTGGTGGAACCCAGGAGAGTGGGGATGAGGTAGGTGTCGTACCCAGGAAGGTGGAAATGGGGTAGGGGTAGCACCCAGGAGGGTGGGGATGGGTAGGGATGGTACCCAGGAGGGCAGGGATCGAGCAGTGGTGACACCCAGGAGGGCAGGGATGGGGAGGGATGGCACCAAACCAGGCAGGGATGGAGCAGTGGTGGTACTCAGAGAGGTGGTGAAGGTACCCAAAGGCCAATGAGGAGCCAGTGATGATACCCAGAAGGGTGGGGATGGCACCAAGGCAGGCAGGGATGGGTAACTGCGGTGCCCAGGAGGGCAGGGATGGTCCCCAGGCACCAGCTGGACAACCAGGGGCTGCTGAGAACCCAGGAGGGCAGGGATGGGGCAGTGGTGACACCCAGGAGGGCAGGGATGGGACAGTGGTGACACCCAGGAGGGCAGGGATGGGACAGTGGTGACACCAAACCTGGAAATGCTGGAGCAGTTTTGGTCCCCATGTCAGCAGAGATGGTCCCAGGAGGGCAGGGATGTCCCCAGGGTATCAGTGATGGTCCCCAGGATGTCAGAGATGGTCCTCAGGACATCAGGGATGGTCCCCAGGACACAGTGGTGGCCCCAGGATGTCAGAGATGGTCCCCAAAACCATTTCCTGTATTTCATATTTAACCGCGGTCCCCACCAAGCCTCATTCCTGGGGTTCATCTGAGCACAGATACATGAAATTGTGTCTGTGTATCAAATTGTGTCTGTTTGCAGATAAATGTATAAAAATACAGAAATTTGCCTCATGAAGCTTACAAGGACCCTTTTTAATTCTCTTTTCACCCCAGGAATCCAACACCCTGGGGTTTGAATGCACCCTCGAGGAGGTGGATCTGCATGACATCACTGAGAACCAGACCAACACCCTCAGAGCCTGCACAGCTGCGGATCCAGGGGTAAAACACAGAGAAATTACTGATGACATTTAAATTTCACCTCATGGTTTCATGGAATTATCATCCACACTCCCACTAAATCTTAATTCTTGTTCAATTTGCAGCCTGGAAACTGCCCAGTCCTGGAAAAATCAACTTTTGATGAGGTAAATAGAAATTTCCAAAAAAAATCTCCTTCTTTTCCTCATTGTATGTTAAAAGGAGCAGCAGATTCCCACATTTCCAGACAATTCCATTTATTTCCTGACAATTCTGTTTGTCTTTCCCAGGGAAAATGCCTGCAGGGCATCTCTGAGGACGTGAGAGCCTACAGGGCCCAGCTGAGGAGCCTCCCTGACCCGCAGCTGCTGGCAGCCCTCGATGGGATGATGGAGGTGAGGATTCCTGCCCCCCACAGACCCCAAAATTCAGCAGTTAGGGAAGGAAAATCTCAATTTCTCCTCCAAATATTGGAGTCCAACAGACCTGGTGCACCAAGGTGGATTAAAAGTTGATGAATCCAATTTTAGCCCCAGTCTATAAATGCAATCATGAAATGTTTGAAATTTTACCCTATTAGTGATAAAATTCAATATTTCAAATTTTAGCCTCAGTCTATTAATGCAATCGTGAAATATTTCAAAATTTAGCCTTATTAATCATCAATTCAATATTTCCAATTTGACCCTCACTCTATTCAGGGTAAAATAAATATTTCAAAATATACCCTATTAATGACAAATTAAATATTTCCATTTTTTCCCTCACTTTATTGATGATAAATTAAATATTCCAAATTTTCCCTCAGTCTAATCACGATCAGTTAAATATCCCAATTTTTTTCTCTCACTCTATTAATGACAAATTAAATATTCCAAATTCTTCCCTCACTCTATTAAAGATAATTTAAACATCTCAATTTTTTCCTCACTCTATTTATGACAAACTAAATATCCCAAATTTTTCCCTTTTGATAATTTAAACATCCCAAATTTTTCTCTCAGTCTACTTATGACAAATTAAATATCCCAAATTCTTCCCTCACTCTATTCACCATAAATTTAATATCCCAATTTTTCCCTATTAATAATAATTTTAACATCCCAAATTTTTCCCTTTTAATGATAATTTAAACATCCGAAATTTTTTTCTCAATCTATTCATGACAAATCGAATATCCCAAATTTTTCCCTCACTCTATTCACCATAAATTAAATATCCCAAAGTTTTCCCTTTAAATGATAATTTAAACATCCCAAATTTTTCTCTCACTCTACTTATGACAAAATAAACATCCCAAATTTTTCCCTTTTAATGATAATTTAAACATCCCAAATTCTTCCCTCACTTTATTCACGATTAATTAAATATCCCAAATTTTTCCCATTTAATGATAATTTAAACGTCCCAAATTTTTCTCTCAGTCTACTTATGACAAATTAAATATCTGAAATTCTTCCTTCACTCTTATTCACAATAAATTAAATATCCCAAATTTTTCTCTTAGTCTATTTATGAGAAATTAAATATCCCAAATTATTCCCTCACTTTATTCACGATAAATTAAATATCCCAAATTTTTCTTAGTCTATTTATGAGAAATTAAATATCCCAAATTATTCCCTCACTTTATTCACGATAAATTAAATATCCCAAATTTTCCCTATTAATGATAAATAAACCATCCTAAATTTTCCCTCACTCTATTTATGACCAATATCCCAAAATTTTCCCACACTCTATTCACCATAAATTAAATATCCCAAACTTTTCCCTTTTAATGACCCATTAACCATCCCAAATATTTCCCCTTGGCCCATCCTTACATCCCACTCTTGCCGCTCATCCCTGAGGGGGTGAAAATCCCGGGAATTTTTGGGTTTTAAGGCGTTTTCCAACCCCTGCAGGCCCTGGGCAGCAGCACCGGGCAGGTTCTGGAGGCACCATTGGCATCGGGACCATCGGGATTGGGATCAATGGGATCATCGGGATCATTGGGGCCATCAGGATCATCAGGATCATCGGGATCATTGGGGCCATCGGGACCATGGGGATCAATGGGACCATCACGACCATCGGGATTGGGATCACTGGGACTATCGGGGCCATCGGGATCAATGGGATCAATGGGGTCACTGGGACCATGGGGGTCACTGGGATCGGCGCCGTTCGCGGCGCGGCTGCGGCTCTGCGCGACGCTCCAGGCCCTGCGCATCCGCAGCGTCACCATCTCCAGGGTGCTGAGCTTCCTCAGCTCCCCCTGACCCCGGGGGAACACAAACACACACCCAGCACCCACGGGATTCCCACAGGTTGGGCCTTTTCAAGCTTTGTTAAATTCCCGGGTTTGGGATTTAAGCTACACCTGAGCACCAAAACGTTCCCGACTCTGATTTACCCGTATTTATTCTGCTGAGAGCTGCTCATGATAAATCCTTCTCTTGGGGATCCCTTCCAACTCAGGATATCCTATGCCATGGTTTATTTGGGGTGACATTCCATTCTGCTCCCTGATTTTTATGACAATATTCCTTGATTTGTGATTCCATTCTATTTCATGATTTAGGATGGTATGCCTTCATTTATGATGGTATTCCTTCATTTATGATGATATTCCATTCTATTCCATTTTATGATGACATTCCTTGATTTATTTGAGATGCCATTCTATTTCATTATTTATTTACGGTGATATTCCTTGATTTGAGATTCCACTCTTTTTCATTATTTATTTATGACGATATTCCTGGATTTATTTGTGATATTCCATTCTATTCCCTGGTTTATTTATGATGATATTCCTTGATTTATTTATGATGATATTCCTTGATTTATTTGTGATTGTAATCCCTGATTTATTTATGATGACATTCCTTCATTTACGATGATATTCCATTCTGTTCCTTGATTTATTTATGATGATATTCCCTAATTTATTTATGATTCTACTCTCTGATTTATTTATGATGATATTCCTGGATTTATGATATTCCATTCTATCCCCTGATTTATTTATTATGATATTTCATTCTATGCCATTATTTATTTATGATATTCTCTATTTATTCTATTTATTGCCTAATAAAATCAAGATTTCCTTCAAAACCAGGGTGATTTTTCTGTTCCTTGGGATCCACCATGAATCCTTTGCAATACTTTGGATATTGCTGCCATGGGAAGGCACCTCCCTGTAATTGGTTTCAAAATCCAAGTTTCCCTCTTGGAAACACCTGGGATGGGGAAGGTGTCCCTGCCCCTGGCAGGGGTTGGAATGGGATGGGAGATTTTGGGATTTCCATCCCCAAAAAACCCCTTGGATGCCCTTGGTGGCACCTCCAGCTTTTCCAGAGGCTGAGGAACAACTTCCATCCTCCTCCTCTTCCCAGGAAATCAACAACCTCCCAACACTTCATTCCAACTAAAACAAAAATGAGAATTCAGATGGAAATAATGGAAATCTTTCCTGTTTAATCCTTATTTTTCAAAAGTATGTTTTCCTTTCCCAAACATACACAGAGGAAGATGATCCCAAGTCTCCCACAGCCTTAAAAACAAGACAGTCCTCGATCTGGTCACTCCTCTCTTCTGCAAATTCCATTTTTTCCCAATTTTCTTCCTATCCTGCAGCACAGGGATTTCAGCTCCTCACATTTTTAAGAACCTAAATTCTATCCAAGTTCAAATAAATCAAGTAAAAAAAATTTAAAAGAATTATAAAAAGTTTCTCATACAAAAAAGGAATTACAAAAAGTAAAAAACGGTGACAAGCTATACAGAAAAGAGGGGAGAAGAAATTCCACGGGGAAATTCCGAGCTGCCTGGAGTTCACAGTGGTGTTCCCATCTTTGGGAATCTCAGGAAGCAGAACCACAGCTTGACAAGGACTGGATGCACAGGATCTGTACAGTAATTCCACATATACAGTGATTACGCCAAGGAATTTGGTACAAGTTCCGGATTATTCTTCCCTGATCCATGAGAAATCCAACGCACCTCACGATTCTGGCAGGTCAGTGGCTTTGGAAGGGGGTGAGAGGTTCCAGGGGAATTCTTCTCCCTGTTTTTCCCTGAAGGAAATAAAAATCTTTTCCAGGTGATGAAAAAGATCGAGTGGCTTCTCCCAGTGTTTGTGTCCTCCTGGAGCGGCTTTGCCCGGGGGGAAGCCCAGAATTCTGGGATCCAGCTCTCCTGAAAGCCTTGGAAGTGGCTCCTGCCCACACCAAACTCCATTCACGTTTCTCTGGAGGATCCTGCCTGGATTTCCCACCAGGAACATTCCTGAGGATCCCAGGGGAGCAGAATGGTTGGATTGGGAAGCTCCCACCTCCTCCTCCTCCTCCTCTTCCTCCTCCTGCTCCTTCCAGCTGGCTCAGCTCTGAGCCAGGAAACCTGAGGGAAAGGAAAAACACACCTGGATTGTGGGATCTCTGAAAGCTCCTCTCAAATTGGAGTTAAAAATCTTTCATTTAAAAAATAAATGTATAAAAAACTCCCTGCCCTGAGGCAGCACAAGGCTGTGGCACAGAGTCGGAGAGGGAGAGCTCTCCATCTTTTCCAGCCAGGTTCTTTCCAGGGAGATTTAATCATGGAATCAGCAAGTTCTCCATCAGGGAAGATGTTAATTAACCATTAATTAACCATTCCTGAAATAAAGACCCAAACAGCTCCTCTTAGGACCTCCAGGAAATCCCAAGAACGGCTCTGGACACCCAGGTCATGCTGGGAGTGCTCTCCACACTCGGGGCAAAAATATTCATTTTGTACCCATCCCTGAGGGACAAAAACACCACAAGAAATAAAGTCACTGCTGGGAGTGGAAGGGAGACAATTCTGACCTCCAGAACAAACGGTGCAGTGGTGATTTGGCAAATTCCCTGATGGAATTCCCAACCCAGCTGAGTCAGGATGGGTTCATTCCCTGGGAGCCGATACCTTGCAGTGCCTGCAGGATCTCGTAGGTGGTAAATTCCCCCAGGTAAATTCCCTGATGGAATTCCCAACCCAGCTGGGTCAGGATGGGTTCAGCCTGATACCTTGCACTGCCTGCAGGATCTCGTAGGTTTTTCCCCCAGGTAAATTCCCCCAGGTAAATTCCCTGATGGAATTCCCAACCCAGCTGGGTCAGGATGGGTTCAGCCTGATACCTCGCAGTGCCTGCAGGATCTCGTAGGTGGCTTTTTCCCCCAGGCTCCTCTGCAGAGCCTCTGCAGTGCCCTGGCCCTGCTCCCTGTCTCTCCACTTCCTCAGCAGCAGCAGCTTCTGCATGGTCACGTCGTCCTCCGAGGCGCGGATGTCGTCGATGTCCTTCATCTCCATCTGCAGGCACTCGATGGCCATCTCCCTCCAGTGCCGGTCCAGCAGCTTGGCAATCACCAGCAGCTGCTTGTCTGTCAAGCTTTTTGCTCCCATTTCATCTGAAAAACATTGGATTTACCCCAGAATCCACCCTGAGACCCCCCTGGCCCAGCCTGAGGCCGTTCCCTCTGCTCCTGTCCCTGTTCCCTGGGATAAGATCCCAAATCCCCCCACTGTCCCCTCCTGTCAGGAGCTGTTCAGAGCCACAGGGGCCCCCCTGATCCCCCTTTGCTCCAGGCTGATTCCCTTCCCAACTCCCTCAGGATTCTCCAGCCCCTTTCCCAGCCCCGTTCCCTGCCCTGGACACGCTCCAGCCCTTCCAGGTCCTTGTGAGGAACCCAAAAGTGCCCCAGGGCTGGGGGAGCCCCAGCACAGGGGACAATCACTGACCCAGGACCTCCTTGGCCAGGCCTGGCTCATGTCCAGCCACTGCCACCATCACCCCCAGACACCTTTCCAGCTGCTCTTCCCCAGCCCTGGGCCATTCCACAGGGAACAACCTCTGAAAACCGAGCTCAGCTCCAATCCCAGGACACCAAATCCAAGCCAGGCCCTTTCCCAGCCTTTCCCACCTGCAGTGCCGCCAGTTTTCTGCTTTTTGCTGTGGAGCCCCTCTTCCTCCAGGATGCTGAGGGCTGGCTTCCTCCTCTTCACACCTGGGGAGGGAGCAGAGGGGCTGTCACTGCTGTCCCTGCTGTCCCTGCTGTCCCTGCTGTCCCTGAGCCCAGGGCTCCCACCCTGCAGGGTCATCACTCACTGCCTGTGCTCCTCTTCTGCTCGTTCTTGTTCTGGTCGTAGTGGATCCAATCCCCTGGGGAGGGCAGAGCAGCAAATGTCACTGAGCAATTCCCAGGGCTGGGCCCCAGCACCAAGAATTGCCAGGGATGAAGTTGGAACCCACAGAAGGTAAATTCCAACCCCTCAGGCTTGACAGAAGGAGATTTTTCCCCTTTTATTCCACGTGCTGCAGCAGGCCCAAACAGGCAAGAGAGATTGCAAGTTATAATGCAATAATATGCAATTTTTTATTATATTATGCAATCCTATGGATGATTTATGGAATTACATGCAGGAGGGATGGAACTGAATGGTCTTTAAGTTCCTAATGAAACCATTCCATGAGCAGAGGGATGGAGCAGCTCTGCTGGCAGAGCTGGGATTGTTGGACAGGAGAAGCTTTGGGGTGACCTTGTTAGTCACATACACATAATCACATAAGGGATTATCTGCAGTGCTTTTACTAAGAGCTCTGGGAATCGGGGTGCCACAACCCAAACCTGATTCCGACCATACATCCGAGACAATCACGTTTTTATATTCTATCATTATATAACTTTCATGTTAATTATTAAACTTGCATTGTTCTATTACATACAAAACACAGCCCCCTTAAATTTCCAATATAGTTTCTCATGATTCTTCTTATGGTTATATAACAATTATATTTAATTACTAAACAATCATCACATCTAACAATTATATCATTTATCATCCTGCTTACGCAGGTGCAGCTGATCTGAGAAAACACAAAGCCCAACATTTTCAGAGTTCTATCTTTAACATTTTCAGGGTTCTACTATCAACCTCACTGGGGAGGGAGACAATTTCCAAGGGATGGAGGGACAGGACACAGGGAGTGGCTCCCACTGCCAGAGGGCAGGGATGGGTGGGACATTGGGAATTGGGAATTGTTCCCTGTGAGGGTGGGCAGCCCTGGCACAGCTGTGGCTGCCCCTGCATCCCTGGCAGTGACACTGGGACTGGGAGCACCTGGGACACTGGAAGTGTCCCTGGGGTGGCACTGGGTGGGCGCTGAGGTTCTCCCAGGCCTGACCATTCCCCATTCCCAAGGACTCACTCTCTCTCAGCCTGGCTTTCCACACGGTCTCATCCGAGTCCTGCTCCACCAGGGACAGGGTGAAGTCATCAGGCTTCTCCAAATACACCTCAAAGTAACTCTTCAGCTTCAGCAGTGACCCGTCAACAAACTCAATCTCCTGCACAACAGAAATAGAAAATAAACGTAAATATTTACCTAAAATAAACAAAAGAGAAGGCAACTGGCTGCTGGGAGAGATCTGAACCAAACTCATTTCCCCAGAGTTTTGCTGTTGACTTTAGCATCAGGATTTCATCACAAAATTTTAGGGGTCCATGAGGGAAATGGTTCCTCTTTGTGGCCCATTTCCAGGGAAGCTGCAGTGCAGAAGTGAGGGCTGTGCAAGGGACTCACCTCAGGAGTTATTTCAGCCTCTGGCTCACAGATCAGTCTGTACTTCTTTCCTTCCTGCAGTAATTTTTGGCATACAGGGGGCTTTTCAATTTGAACAAATTTCCTTTTCGAGTGTTTTACAGCCTTTGAGATATCCTAGAATTTAAAAACACCATTTCAAGCTTAATATTTCAATGTTACTCATTTCAGTAAAGGAATTAATATCTAAAAGCTGTGCTCAGGAGGCTCCTTGGGCTGTTCTCTGGCCCCAGCTTTACAGAACAGCCCTGTAAAGCTGGGGCCAGAGAAGTTTGAAGCAAGCAGGAAGCTTGCACCACAAATTTCACAGAAAGCTGTGGAATAACCACAATGCTCAAAAAGCATCATTAAACCCCTGCAGCTGTTCTGCCACAGGGGTGAAATCAGGTAAGAGAGTTTGCAAGCTGAGTAAAAGGAAGGTTTTTGTCCCTGTCCTCACTGTAATAGGGTGAATTAAAGTCCTGCTCCTGCCAGAGCTCCTGAATGATCCCACAAACCCAATTTCCTAATTAATAATGTAACCCACTGCAGGGCAATGCAGATTTTCAAACTGGCAAATTTTCTGAAGCTGGCAAATTTTCTGAAGCTGGAATTTTATCCAGAGTTACTCCCATGGCCTCTCTTTTCTCTGCTCTCAGAGCTCATTTCTGACGTGACCCTTGCCAGCTGGAGAGTTGGTGGCACACGGATGAATCCATTGTCAGCTGCTTTCCCAAATCCCCAAATTTTCACTGGGGAGTCCAGCACTGCCCCGGGCAGCCTGTTCCAATGCTTGGCCCCCCCTTTTCCTGAAGGAATTTCCCCTAATATCCAATCCAAACCTCCTCTGGCACAACTTGAGGCTGTTTCCTCTTGTCACCTGGGAGAAGTGACTCGGATAAAGAATGGAAACGGAAAAGCTCAGAGAGAGACAATTTACAAGGAATGCAGTGACAGAGAAAAGGGGGAACGGCTTCAAATTCAAAGCCTGCAGGTTTAGATGGGATATTGGGATGGAATTGTCCCCGGGAGGGTGGGGATGGGCTGGGATTGAATTAGCAAGGAAGCTGTGGCTACCCCTGGCAGGGCCAGGCTGGACATTGGGGCTGGAGCAGCCTGGGACAGTGGACAGCGTCCCTGCCCATCCAGGGGTGGGATGAGATGGAATTCAAGCTGGAACCAGCACTCCTCACCCACCCACCCGCCCGGCCCAGGGGCAGCTCCCATGGGGGCCGTACCTTGATGAAGGAGTCGTTGTTGGTGGCCAGGTAGACCCAGAAGGACAGCGAGGGGTGCTCGTCGATGGCCTTGTAGAGGATGACGGCCCCGTGGTACTGCAGGGGCTCCTGGCTGTGGATCAGGGGCCCCACGGGGGACAGCGAGCTCACCACCCACTTGACGTGCGACGCCGAGAACTCGGCCGAGGGCTCGATGGCCGCGCCACCGCCCTTGATGTGCAGCACCTTGAATGCCACGCCAGAGCCCTGACCTGTGGGGACAGCTGGGTCAGCTGGGGACAGCGGGGACAGACTGGGATCAGTGGGGACAGTGTGGGATCAGCTGGGGACAGCAGGGACAGACTGGGATCAGTGGGGACAGCCCTGGGGTCAGCTGGGAACAGACTGGGATCAGCTGGGGACAGATGTGATCAGCTGGGGACAGATGGGATCAGCTGGGGACAGCCCTAGGGTCAGCTGGGGACAGCCAGGATCAGCTGGGGACAGTGTGGGATCAGCTGGGGACAGCCTGGGGTCAGCCAGCTGATAACACAATAACAGAATTATTATTCTAATAATTCCTGCCTTCCCCAGCAGCCCCCTGCCCTCCCAGAGCAGCCCCCTGTGGGAATCCATAAAATCAGAGGGGTTTGGGAAAGCTGCAAAAGGCCCCAGAGAGAGCAGAACTGTGACTGGAGCTAAGCAGCAGCCATGACGTTGGTCAGCAGAAAAAATATGTAAAATGTAGAAAAGCAAGGACAAATAGAACAATGGCCTGTGTATTAACACTTGTCTGAATAACTCTCTAAGCTGCAGAAAGTTTATCTAGCGAGATATTAGGAAGGTTAAATCTTAATAATGGAGCTTTGTGCGTTGTGTTTTAAGGCTCACAAGCAGATATTGTATTTGAAATAAGCAAGCATTGTTTAACCAAAGCTACATGTGCTTACAGTGGTTGGATGGAACTACTGTCAATGTGCTTTTGCTTTGGTCAAAAAGCTTATAAAGTAAGTTGTAACATTAAGTTTTTTGGCCTGCTGCCTGGAATGCGAGCTGCTGGCATCTTCCCATTGTCACAGCCCTGGAATGAGACTGATGCTGGAAAATGAAGCGGCTCGAGGTGCTTTCAGCAGCAGCCCCATCTCGTTGCTGTGTGTAGATAACCCCCGGGCAGCACCATCCCCTCGGTGCCCGCTCACCGCCGAGGCAGAGGCAGTGCGGGAACTGGATGGAGAGCAGCGCGCCGGGCGCCGAGCAGCGCACGTCGAACAGCGGCCCGCCCACGATCCAGGGCGGCTGCACCAGCCGGGCAAACTTGCTCCAGGACAGCAGGCAGTACGAGATCCTGGCCCTGCCCGTCACCTCGAAGATCAGCCCCGTGCTGCTGCACTGGTAGGAGCCCTCGGCGTCCAGCTGCACCCTGCAGAGACACCGGAGCTCAGCCTGGAGCCGCCCCAGGGCCTCCCTCGCGCCCTGCCCCTGCCCACAGCGAGCTCCAGGCTGCTTTGGGGCTGCCAAAAACGGCTCAGGGCTCACCCAGCCTATGCAAAAGGAGAGTTTTGCATAAAACTTCCTGTGCCGGGAGCTGCTCTCATGCAAAGGGCGCAGGCGTCTTTTATGAAAAATCCTTTCCTTAAGATTTTTTCTTCTTGATAAGCTGAGAGGCCTCAGGAACAAAATGTGAACAATGGTTATCTGCTGCTGTGGAATGCAACAGGTGCATCTGGGATTGGGCTCATGTGGTTGTTTCTAATTAATGGCCAATCACAGACAGCTGGCTGGAACTCTCTGTCTGAGCCACAAACCTTTGTTATTCCTTCCTTTCTATTCTATTCTATTCTATTCTATTCTATTCTATTCTATTCTATTCTATTCTATTCTATTCTATTCTATTCTATTCTATTCTATTCTATCTATTCTATTCTATTCTATTCTATTCTATTCTATTCTATTCTATTCTATTCTTCTGAGATGAAACCTTTTCTTCTATTCTTTTAGTATAGTTTTAATGTAATATATATCATAAAATAATGAATCAGCCTTCTGAAACATGGAGTCAGATCCTCATCTCTTCCCTCATCCTCAGACCCCTGAGAGCGCCGTCACACACAGTGACGTGTCCAGTGTTCCCTGTGGGTAACACCCACACCCAGCAGACACGTCCTGCAGGGACATCCCACAGGGACACACAGAGGGGGACAGTGCTGCACCCCAGGAAAACACAGGGCTAAAGGGGAGGGTGAACAGGGCAAGATGCCTCCTGTGCAGCCAGGCTGAAATAAGCACATGAAAATGGGCCTTTGCTCATTACTGCAGCAGGATGAGGCAGCATCCTGAAAAACCCTCCCAGGAGTTGTCTTGGACCAGGATCTGGAGGCAGCACAGGCTCTAAATTGTGATTTTTAAGGATTTATACCTCGAGTATAGATCCAAATGCATTTGTGCAGCAAATGAGCTGTTTGCCCAGCCAAAGACTGAAGCACCTTGGTGAGAACAATGTAAACTCAAACCCATTACACTAAAAAAATTCATACATGAATTGTCCTCCAGCAAGTCTCCTGGGGGTCACTTGCTCCTTCTGGTCCTGGAAATAGATTAAAAAAAAAAAATCCTTAAAAAGGTGAGGAGGGAGCAGAATTACAGTTTGCAAATGATCTCATGCAAAGTAAGTGGGTGTTTCTTTCCCCACAAACCTACATTTTCATTCCTGCAGTGCTCACAGGGTGGCAAGCAGCTCCCTCCTAGTGGGAAAAGAGAAAGATGAGCTCATGAAAAGCCAAGTAATTAAACAGCCAGGAATAAAGGAAAAGCCCTCAGGAGATCTGTTCCTACCTGACTCATTGCAGTAAGGTGGGGATTCCTTCTCCTCCTGTTCTTCATCTAGGAAAAAGGAGTTTGGAGTAAATATCTCCATGTCCAGGGGGTTTCTGCTCCCACATTCACCCAGGACTGCCCCACAACTCCATTTGCCTAAATCCACCTTAGGAGAGCATTCCCGAGTCCTTGCAGGCTTTGCACAGCCTGGGGGTGAGGCTGAACATCAGGATACAAATTTGCCAAAAGCTCCTAAACTGCCCAAACTCCTGGGACTTTTCACAGGGATTAAGAAAAGATTTACCCTGGGGCGAGCCCTGTGGTGCCAAGGACAAAGTTCAGCCCCCAGCACGGAAACTGGGAACAGCTTTCCCAAAAAACCACCACATGGTCTGCAGGGTGTTTGTCACCAGAATGATCTGAAAGTGCCTGGATTCTGCTGGCTGGACCCAGCAGGATGGAATTCCAGCAGAGCTGAGACCTCAGGCCAAAGGCTGCGTCCTGAGGGCTGATCTGGGAGCAGGGGAGTGGCAGGATCAGCTGCTTCCCCATCCCAGGCCAAAGGGATGCTGGAGCTGTCCCAGCTACCCTGGAACCCCAATCCCCCCTGGGATAAGGGCTGGGAGAGGCAGGAAGGCAGCAGCCAGCCCTGGCTGTGTGCCCCAGCCCCAGCAGGGCTGGAACAGCCCCAGGAACACTCCCAGCTCTGGGAGCTCCTCATTCCCAGCCCTCATTTCCTAGGGATGCTCTCCAGCAGCTCCTTTTCCCAAAGAGATGGAGCTGCAGGCTGGGCCAGCCTGGAATCCTTCCTGCCTTCCTGCTGCTGGGCAGGGGGAAACAGGCACAACAAACCACCCTGACCCACAGCCTTCCTCCACCCCACCCCTCTGCATCTGCCCAGCAAAACCATTGGGATTGTTAAATTATCAGTGTTACATAAACCCAGCACAACTGCTGGCAGCAGATCCATGGAAGCACAAACCCACCGACAGCAAACACTTCCTTTCATTATTTTCCTGTCCATCCTGTTTGTCCAGTTCTGTTGCCAACTTTTGAGGAAATTTATGTCCTCTTGGTGTTTGGAAAACTGCTGTGGTGTAAAAATATCCGTGGGTATTGTGTCTGGGGTGCTGTGTCTGTGTGGTGAAAGCAGCACGAGCTGCTGCCCTTTGATCAGTGATAGGAAACCACTGCATCCCAAATAAATTAATGGGAAAGCAATCAGAGCTAACATTCCCTAATAACTGTGAGGTTATACCCAGGAGAAGCAGCTGGTTTAAACTGAACATCAGTTTTTAAAAAGCAAACAGAAAAATAAATCACAATGTTCTGCTCGCCTGACTCCTCTTCCAAGCTGCTGCCCTTTGATCATTGACAGAAAATCATTGGCTCCCAAAAAAATTAATGGGAAAGCAATCAGAGCTAGCATTCCCTAATAACTGTGAGGTTATACCCAGGAGAAGCAGCTGGTTTACACTGAACATCAGTTGTAAAAAAGGGATTACAGGTAAATAAATCACAATGTCCTGCTCACCTGACTCCTCTTCTGAGCTGCTGCTGGAGCTGTCTTCAGAACTGGCTTCTCCTTAAAAACAGGGACAGGTGGAATGTGAGTCCAGGATCCACCCAGAGGTTTGGATCCATCAGGCCAGGCAGCAGGTTAGAGAATGGAACAGAAAAGAAAGAGCTACAGAGGCAGGAAAAACATCAGAGCATCAAATCCCAAATCCCACACCAGGGGAGATGTGGGGTCACCCGGGCCCTTCTGAAGGCTGCTCAGAATATTGAATTCTCCTGTTTTACACAACCTGGGATAATTCTGGAGCTCCACCCATGGCACATCCCAGTTAAATTGTGGTTTCCCAAGGCAGGTGGGAGCAGCCTTGGTGGGAGCTGCGTGTCCCACCAGTTGTGACTCGTGTGGAGGCACCAATTAATTACTCCTACAAACGTCATTTGGGGAGAAACCAGCACTGGGAAGGCAGGGATGTGTTTGGGGATGTGGCTGGGGGGGAAATGTGGGATGCAGGAGTGAGGAAATCCCAAATCCCTGAGCCATGGTGGGCTCACCCTCGGGCTGCTCCTCGGCCGATCCCGATGATCCCGATGATCCCTCCATGCCATTGGGAGTCACCTCTGCAAGGGAAAGGCAGGGAGGAAGAGTTGGAGAGGAATTTAACTCTTCTCTTGTCAATTCTGCACTCAGAGAAAGGGAATAAATAATAAAAGAACAGGCATTTTAAAACCCAGCATAAAAAACAAAGGAATCCACAAAGGGCTTACATCAAGGTTTTAAAGCCAGTTAGAGAATTCCAATTCCCAAGGATGGGCATTTCCCAAATTCCCTGTACCTTTTCAACTGGTTATAAAGCCCATTATAGAATTCCCATTCCCATACCAAAGGATGGACATTTCCCAAAATCCTTGTACATTTTCTACTGGTTTTTAAAGCCAATTTTAGAATCCCATTCCCATTCCAAAAGATGGGCACTTCCCAAGATCCCTGTACCTTTCCAACTGGTTTTTAAAGCCAGTTTCAGAATTCCCATTCTTGAGGATGAGCATTTCCCAAGATTAGTGTACTTTTCAATTGTTTTTTTAAAACCCATTATAGAATTCCCATTCCCATACCAAAGGATAAGCATTTCCCAGAATTAGTGTACTTTTCAACTGGATTTAAAGCCAGTTTCCAAATTCCCATTCCCAAGGATGGGCACTTCCTAAAATCCCTGTACCTTTTAAACAGGTTTTTAAAGGCAGTTTCAGAATTCCCATTCCCAATTTTCCCAAGATGCCTGTACCTTCCCAGCTGGATTTAAAGCCAGTTTCAGAATTCCCATTCCAAAAGATGGGCACTTCCCAAGATCCCTGTACCTTCCCAGCTGGATTTAAAGCCAGTTTCAGAACTCCCATTCCAAAAGATGGGCACTTCCCAAGAACCCTGTACCCTTCCAGCTGGATTTAAAGCCAGTTTCAGAATTCCCACCCCCCTTCCCAAGGCCCCTGTACCTTTTTCATCAGAGGAGAGGGACTCAGCCCCGCTGGAAGACAAAAGCAGGCACACGTGAGAGCTCTGCCAGCCCTCCCCACGCTGCCACAGGGGCAGCACTGCCAGCTCCCTCCCCTGGCACCGCTCCCAGCCCCGGGAATGCAGGGGGATAGATTGGGGCTGGGCATTCCCCATTCCCCTCCTGCAGCACCAGCCCTGTCCTGGCTGCCTGCTGGCACCGTGGGCACACCTGGACACAATTCCCACTGGCACCAGCTCCTGCTCCCAGCCCTTTGTGCCAAGCACCAGGAGCCCGTGCCAGTGCCCGTTGGATTTGGGAGCAATCCAAGCAATCCCCAGGCAGGCAGGAGACCCAGACAGATAAACTCTGTTCTGCAGCACAGCCACCTGTGGCAAACCCACACCAGCCTCCATCCACCCTGCAAAGGGGAAACCTGCTGTGTGAATCATCCAGGAATTAAAATCCTGCTGGGAAACCTTTTCCAGGAGCTCCACGACATCTGCCAGGCAGAGCCAGCAAGGAAAAGCTGCCCTGAGGAAGGGAATGGCCCTGGGTGCAGCCACCATAAAGCAGCAGGTGACATCCAGCTCACTGCACTGGTGGCACCAGGAAATCTCTCAGAGCCTCTGCCCTGCCCAGGTGGAGAAGCATCCAGCAGGTTTTTTTTTGAGCTGTGAAGGTCACAGTGCAATCCCAGAGATGCTGGGGATGGTGAAGCTGAAATGTGGGAGCTGCTGAGCTCTGGGGGCTGATTTTGGCCACCCTGGGAGCTCCTGGAGTGCACCTGGAACGAGTGGGCATCACCACACTGGGCCACTCGGCCACAGAATTGAAAAAGGAGTAAACAGATGGGAATGGCAGAGCAGGAAAATCAATGAGCGAGGATTCCTGAGGAGCTCAGCTGGGGGGTCCTGGCAATGCACAGCAAAGGGGCTGCAAAACTTTCTGGGTCAAGGGCAGGAAGAAGTGGGAAAGCTTTTCCCCCCACAAGAAATTACACAACAGTTTGCTCTTCCAAACTGTATCTTGGAGGAAAAAAAAAAAAAAAAAAAAAAAAAAAAAAGAGTAAATTTATTTATCTGGAGGATTTGGATGCTGCCCAGGGCCGGCAGCCGCGCCAGGCAGTGTTTGTGCAACCCTTCAACCCTTCCACCAAGTGCTGGCTTGCTAAGATCGGCATCGCTTCCCTCCAGCCCCTCCAGCTGCATGCATTTCCCTCCTCCCGCGCTGGCAAACGGCGCAGAACGGGGAGGGGAGGAGGGAGAAAACACAGAAACAACAACGCAGCGAGGAGCGGGCCGGCGGGCACGGCGCTAACACATAAATAACTGTAACACGGGCTGGGAACGGGCACGGCGGCTGCCGCCGCGATAAACGCTCGGGCAGATAAACACAAGAGCCGCGCTCGGGGCTGCGGCAGCACCGGGGGGAGCCGGGGAGAGCCCGGGGGAGCCGGGGCGGAGCGGGAGCCGCGCTTTGTCTGCGGCGGCGGCGGCGGGGCAGCGGCCCCGGCTCGGAGCGAGCCCCGCTGCAGGTGCACGGCCGGGATGGGCACCCGCGCCCACCGGGACGGGCCGGGCACGGCAGGGACCCTCCGGTGCCCCGGGAACGGCGCTCGGGAGGGGATGGAGGATGCGGGGATGCAGGTGGGTGGGGGATGGGAGGATGCGGGGGCGGGGCTGGGGGACATCGGGACGGACAGGGGGACATGGGGAGGGTGGAGAGGGTGCAGGGGGACATCGGGAGGGTGCAGGGGGTGCAGGGGGCAGCGGGAGGCGACAATAGCGGGCAGGGTGGCGGGGAGGGCGCGCAGCCGCGGGGCGGGAGGAGGGTCCGGGGGGCTCTCGGGGGGTTCGGGGGGCGCAGCGAGCCCGGTTCGGTCCGGCCCGGCCCAGCCCCGCTCACCTGTCGGGCTCCGGAGCCGGGCCGGACATCGCAGCGGCGGCACCGAGCGGGAATCGGCCGCGTCCTGCCGCGTGGGGGGCGGGGCCAGCGGGACACGCCCCGGACACGCCCCCGCGGACACGCCCCCTACGCTTCCCCTTCAGCGTCGGCGCTCGGTGTCGGTGGCACCCCCCTCCGTGTAGGTATAGCCGGTGTAATTCATTCATAAATTCATTAATGTAACTCATAAATAAACAGATGAAAATTCATCATGTCAAAAAATTCATAATGTCAAAAAATTAATAATGTTAAAAAATTCATAATTCAAATAAAAATTCATTATGTAATTCATTAATAAACAGATAGTTTTCATGTTCTGGGCGCATTCCGTGTTAATTATTAGGATATTTGTGTTGTTACACGTACTGTAATGGTTTGGGTGGGAAGGGACACCAAAGCTCGTCCCATGTCACCCCCCCTGCCATGGGCAGGGACAATTTCCATGGATCAGGTTGCTCCAAGCCGTGTCCAGCCTGCCCGGGGACACGTCAGGATCTACCTGCTGCTGGCAGAGCTGCTTAGGGAAAAAAAAATAAAAAAAAAAAAAAAAGAAAAAGTTAAAATAAAAGAAAGGGGGAAAAACCAGCCCAAACCTGCAGTGTATTCAGACTTCTTTATTTATCTTAAAAAAAAAAAGGGGGATAAAAAGGGGAATAAAAAGGGAATAAAAAGGGGAATAAAAAGAGGAATAAAAAGGGAATAAAAACCTCTTAACCAGAAGCGTTTTGAAGGTCCCGGAGCCTCTCAGCAGTGCAATAAACCCCGGAGCCCCAGCAGTGTTGGGCGCGCACCTGCCCCCATCCCTGCAGTCCCTGGGAGAGGGGAATTCCAGAGCTGCAGACAGGGAAAGCCCCTTGCACCCCTCAGACCCCTCAGACCCCTCACATCCCTCACAACACCTCTCACACCCCTCACACCCCTCACAACACCCCTCAGACCCCTCACGGCCCTCACAGCCCTCACGGCCCTCACAGCCCTCATGCCCCTCGCACCCCTCACCCAGCCCCGGCTCCTCCCAGGCCGGGAACACCCCCCCAGAGTCACCCGTGTTTGTGTCCCTTGGAAAGGGGGGCTCAGATGTGGGGTTTGGGGTATTTCCCTCATTCCAGGAGCTGATCCAGCCCCAATCCACAGCTCAGCATCCCCCCATCCCCTGTGCTCACCCCAGAGCAGTTCTGGGTGCGGGGGGCTCTGAGGGCACCCTTTGTGAGCCTGCCCAGGGCCCAGAGCAGAAAGGAAAATAATCTCTATAAACAAATGTAAGTGCTTGAGCAAACACAGGACGCAAACACAGGACGCTGCTCCCGGCGCCTCCCAAGGGTTCAGCTCCCAGCTCCTGGGAATATTCCACATTTGGAGTCCCCTCAGTTCTGCCCCTCGCCTCAAATCCCACCCTCTGCAGCCCCAGGATACCAAACAGTTGTGGAAATTCCATATTCCCTGGAAACTCCATGTGCAGAGCTCACAGGAATCAGCTGGGCTGCAAAGTGGGGTGCAAAACTGAGGGAAACCCCAAAAAATAAGCCAACTTTGGATGGGAGACCCTGGAAAGTGACTGAAGGGGTCGGTCTGGGGAGAGGGGGGAGTGCCAGGGAAGGAAATCCCCTGGAAACAACTGCAAATCCAGCCTGGAACAAACTGAAGGAAGTGGGAAAGTTCATGGCACAGTGACAGTTGGGAGTAAATAATCACCCAGGACGGGGAATGAATAAAGAAAGGAAAGGAAAGCAAGGAGGGAAGGCAGGAGGGCAGGTGGGGTTACTCAGGGGGGTTTTGTTTTCCCAGCTCCAGCCCCGGGATGCTGCTGGGACCTTCCCAAGTGTGGCTGAGCCATCGTTTGCCAGCTTTTCCAGGCGGAGGGTGATGCAATAAACATCCCGCGAGCTGTCACTGCCTGGGGTCTGCGGGGTCACCAAAGCTCAGCCCAAACCTCTCCAATTCCCAGTCTTCCTCCGAGGCTCTGATCCACCCCACCAAACCCCTCCCAGTTTCCATCACCAGCCCTTCCCAGTTTCCCCGGAGTCTCTCGTGCTGCTGAGGGAGGCTGCGATCCCTCAGAACATAAATCAGTTTATTTTCCAAGCACAGGGACGCGTTTAAGCTTCCCTGGCACTTCCCGAGCCAGGCCTTTGTGTGCCAAAGCGAGCTGGAGCTGGCTGCAGCTCCGGGGGAATTCCTGCGGGGCTGGCATCCACAGCCTGAGGTGCCAGGCAGGATTTTTAGATTTGTCACTAAAAACCACGCTCTGGGGGCACCCACAGCAGTTCTGGTTCTGCAGCTCCATGCCCTGAGCCCCACATTCATCCCAGTTTTAAAAATGGGGGGAAATCCTGGAACCCAGAGCCTGAGGCAGGTATGTGGAGGGTGGCAGGAGCGTCTGAGGTGAGAAGAGAAATCTCCTCCTTCTTCCCTGGCAGATTGGATCTGGGTTTTCCAGAGGTTTTTCAGCACAGAACTTCATGACACTTCTTATTCTCCCTTTTCTTTTCCTCCTTTTTCTCTTTCTTCTTTTTCTTCTTCCTCCTTCTTCCTTCCTCTTCTTCTTCCTCTTTCTTTGAATCTTCTTTTCCTCCTCTTCTTTTCCTCCTTCTCCTTCTTTCCCTCCTCCTTCTCCTTCTCCTTCTTCTGTTATTGTTCTTCACTTTCTATTATTGTTGTTGTTGTTGTTTTTGTTATTGGTATTGTTGATGTTTTTGTTATTGTTATTGTTACTGCTTATATCAGGCTTTCCATTCACTTTTGGGTTCTATTTGAGCAATTAATGCATTTGCCAGATCACTAAACAGAAGATAAGAAAGAGGCACCAAAAAAATTGTTGCAAACTCCCGGAATCCCGCACTTTTCTGGCCCCAGCTATTTCTCTATTCTCAGGAGGGTGAGATGGATTGTTCAGCTCTTCCAGTGATTCCCATTTTAAAGGAATTTCAATGTGAATGCCCTGAAAGAGCAGCTACTGCCTGAGCTCTGCAGGAAGCCCCGAGGGCTCCCTGTGACCATTCCCTGAGGAATTCCCGTGCCAGGCTGGCACTGAGGGCTGGCATTGTGTGCCCAGCTGTGCGCTGAGAGCCTCGCGTCAGGAAATGGAGAAAATGGAGATTTCTCACTGCAGCCCCAGCGCTCACACAGAGCCCTTTGTACTCTGCTCAGGGATGGAATTAATGCTGCTGTTTGCCTGAGAGAGAATCGAGACATTGTTAATCACAGCGTCAGAAAATGAGTATTCGTGTCAGACATTAATCACAGTAAAGAAAATCACTCTTCGGTTTTTAAGAGCATCCAGCCCAAGCATTCCCAGCCCTGCCATGGCCACACTGCCCCATGTCCCCAAGTGTCACCTCCCAGGGCTGTGAAACTCTCCAGGGATGGGGCTCCAGGGCTGGGCACCCCTTTCCAGGAAGGAATTTCCCCAATATCCAACCTCAGCTCCCCTGGCCCAGCCTGAGGCCGTTCCCTCTGCTCCTGTCCCTGTTCCCTGGGAGCAGATCCCGAATCCCCCCGGCTGTCCCCTCCTGTCAGGAGCTGTGCAGAGCCACAGGGGCCCCCTGATCCCCCTTTTCTCCAGGCTGATTCCCTTCCCAGCTCCCTCAGGATTCTCCAGCCCCTTTCCAGCCCCGTTCCCTGCCCTGGACACGCTCCAGCCCCTCCAGGTCCTTGTGAGGAGCCCAAAAGTGCCCCAGGGCTGGGGGAGCCCCAGCACAGGGGACAATCACTGACCCAGCCTGTGGCATTGGGTGTTCTCTGTTTGAATATTTGTGTTTGATACACACATCAAATCATTCTGAAATTATTTAATATGTGTATCTAATTAAAGTATTTTAATAGATACATAGATAGCATTGTGACAATACATATAATAAATTAAATAAATAAAATTAAATAAAGAAACAAAACCAAAACACAAATAAATGAATAAACAAGAAACAAACAACCTATAATAACAATATATAATAAATATAATATATTTATCTATATTATATATATAGTATATATAATATATAATATATAATATATAATATATAATATATAATATATAATATATAATATATAATATATTATATATTATATAATTATATAATTATATATTATTACATGTATATATTATTATATATAATATTATATATTATATATTATATATTATATATTATATATTATATATTATATATTATACATACATTATATACTTATATGTATATATAATATATATGTTATATATTTTATATAGTACATTATTATAATATAATATAATATAAATCATTATATAAAATATCTATTATATCATATATATTTTATATCTATAATATATAATAAATTGAACTAAATAGCTAAATATATAATATAAATAATAAACAAAACTAAATAACTAAAATAAATAAACAAACTCATAAATAAATATATAGATAAATAGACAAATAAATAGATAAATAAATAGATAAATAAATAAACCATATATATAATGAACAATGCTGCTGCTGGGACAATGGGGATGCTGCTGGCTTTGGGATAACGGGATCAAAGCGGGACTTTTGCTCCTGAATCCCAAACCCTCTCCCAGTCCCACCAGTCCCGGCGCTTCCCTCCCCAGTATCCGCAGGGATTTATCCCAGAGCCGCCTGCAGATGGCAACAGCTGCCCGGCCCCGGGATCCCTCCCGGCCCGTTCCGGTGGAACCACAGATGAAGTTATCTATAATAATGTTATATCGTCATCAGAAACCAAAACAACAATAATTAATTGAAATAATAATTAAATTATTACTTTTCTTTTAAATAGAATTTAACTAAATTAATCACATTAGTAGTAATAAATGTATTAATAATAATAAGCAATAATGATGAGAAACAATAATATCAAAAATTATCGTTCCAAAATTCCAACATCTCCTTTGGGCTGAAAGAGCCAGACTTGTGTCCCTGCACAGGAATGGGGGCACAGCCTGGCTCTGGTGATCGTGCCAGGTATTTTTGCTGGATATTCACTGATTTTACCCCATTCTGCTCCTGGCTGTGCCATCCTGGAGCCCCAGCCGGTGACAGGAATTGCAGGAGCCACCAAATGCTCTGTTGGAACCCCTGGAGTGGCCAGGGAGGGAGAAGGATGCTCTGCTGGATCAGAGCTCAGAGTGCTGGGCTCTGTCACTGCACGGTATTATTTGCTATTTTTGTGGCTCAGTCACTGCACAGTATTTATCATTTGCTATTTTTTGGGCTCAGTCACTGCAGTGTATTTATTATTTACTAATTTTTGTGGCTCAGTCACTGCACAGTATTTATTATTTGCTATTTTTGTGGCTCAGTCACTGCACAGTATTTGTCATTTGCTATTTTTTGGGCTCGGTCACTGCAGTGTATTTATTATTTTCTGGGTTTTGGGCTCAGTTACTGCACAGTATATATCATTTGTTATTATTTGGGCTCAGTCACTGCACAGTATTTATTATTTTCTGGGTTTGGGGCCCAGTTACTGCAGAATATTTATTATTTACTATTTTTTGGGCTCAGTCACTGCACAGTATTATTTGCTAATTTTGGGGCTCAGTCACTGCACAGTATTTATTATTTCCTGGGTTTTGGGCTCAGTCACTGCAGAGTATTTATCATTCGCTAATTTTGGGGCTCAGTCACTGCAGAGTATTATTTACTATTTTTGGGCTCAGTCACTGCACAGTATTTATTATTTCCTGGTTTTTGGGCTCAGTCACAGCACAGTATTTATCATTTGCTGTTTTTTGGTGTTTTGGTGGGTTTGTGTGCATCAAGAGGCTCTGAGGCCATCACCCACCCCAGCCCAGCTCAGCATCCCCAGCCTGGGGAGCTCCAGAGCCGCCCCTGAGCGTCCCCAGCAATCATTTCCCAGATTTCCACCCCAGTTTTCAGGGTCTGATGTCACCGAGTGAACAAACCCTGGCAGGAAGCCGGGGCTGGACACGGCCGCTCTGCTCCTGGGGCTCTGCGGAGCCACCCACCCCATTTTCCAGCAGGGAACATTTCCCTCCTCCAGCCCTCCCGGCCTCTGCGCTGCCCGGGAGGGACACGGCACCCCCAGGGCTGGGCTGGATCCAGGAGGGGCCGTTCCAGAGCTTTTCCCAGTTTTCCACGCCGCCCCCAGGGCTGGCACGGTTGGCTGGGGAGAGTAAAAATAGCGGGGTCAGAGCTCTGCTGCCCCCTCAGCATCCTCAGCGTCCCTGCTGGCATCTGCGTCCTTCCCTGGGGATCTCACACAGCCCTGGGCCTGCCTCACTCCTGGAAAACAGCTGGAAGGGTTTCCTCCCTTTTTCCCCCTCCAATTTCTCCCTTTTTCCCCAGTTTTTAGCAGCCTCTGCGTGGGTGATGCCCGGAGCAGCCTCAGCTGGGAGTGTTGGATTTTCCCCCAGGAAAAGTCTCTGGCTGCACGGGGAATCCAGGGAATTCAGGCTCCTCTGGACAAACCGGGGTGGGAAACGGTGAGTTTGGTAAAAATGAAATTTCTTCAGAAGGAAGGGGGGGAATGAGAGGGAAATGGGAAAGGGTTTGGTGCTCACTCCCTGCCCTGGGGCATTGCCCTGCTCCCCAAAAACTGGGATCCCTGGAATTCTTGGGACGTGTGGGACAGCAGGAAGCAGCCAGGGTGACATCCACAAAAACTGGGATTACCTGGAATTCCTGGAGAAATGGCAGGGAAGCAGCTGGGATTCACCCAGAGGTTATCTGAAATTCCATTCTGGTGGAATGGAAAGCAGCTGGGATGCAGCCAGAGCGACCTCCAGGAAAACTGGGATTACCTGGAATTCCTGGAGGCATGGCAGGGAAGCAGCAGGAATGCAACCAGGAAAAGTGGGATTACCTGAAATTCCTGGGATGTGTGGGACAGCAGGGAGCAGCCAGGGTGACATCCACAAAAACTGGGATTACCTGGAATTCCTGGAGGAATGGCCGGGAAGCAGCTGGGATGCAACCAGGAAAACTGGGATTAACTGGAATTCCTGGGATGTGTGGGACGGCAGGGAGGTAGCTGGGATGCAGCCAGGAGTTGCCTGAAATTCCATTCTGGTGGAATGGAAAGCAGCTGGGATGCAGCCAGGGTGACCTCCAGGAAAACTGCGGTGACCTGGAATTCCTGGGATGTGTGGGACGGCAAGGAAGCAACTGGAATGCAGCCAGGAAAACTGGGATCAGCTGGAATTGCCAGTGCAATGGCCAGGAAGTAGCTGGAATTGCCAGGAATTCCTGAGATCACCTGGAATCACCGGGATCACTGGGAGTTGCCGGAGGAGTGGCCGGGAAGCAGCCGGGATCACCTGGCATTCCCGGGATCACCTGGCATTCCCAGAGGAATAGCTGGGAAGCTGCCAGGATGCAGCCAGGTAAACTGGGATGACCTGGAATTCCCGGGATCACCTGGAATTCCTGGTGGAAGGGCCGGGGATCACGGGCTGGTATCACCTGGATTTGCCGGGATCACCTGGAATTGCCAGTGCAATGGCCAGGAAGCAGCTGGGATGCAGGCAGGAAAACCGGGATCACCTGGAATTCCCGGGATCACCGGCATTGCCAGGATGATTGCTGGAATTCCAGAGGAGTGGCTGGGAAGCAGCTGGGATGCAGGCAGGTAAACTGGGATCACACGGCATTGCCGGGATCACCGGGAATTCCTGGAGGAGTGGCTGGAAAGCAGCTGGGATCACCTGGAATTCCCGGGATCAGCTGGAATTCCCGGTGGAAGGGCAGGGAACCACCAGCTGGGATCACCTGGAACTGCTGGGATCACCTGGAATTGCCGGAGGAGTGGCCGGGAAGCAGCTGGGATCACCTGGAATTCCTGGGATCACCTGGCATTCCCGGGATCACCTGGAATTCCCAGAGGAGTGGCTGGGAAGCAGCCGGGATGCAGTCAGGTAAACTGGGATCACCTGGAATTCCCGGGATCACCTGGAATTCGCAGAGGAGTGACCGGGAAGCAGCCGGGATCACCTGAAATTTCCAGCGCAATGAGAAGCAGCCGGGATGCAGGCGGGTAAACTGGGATCCCCTGGCATTGCCGGGATCCCCTGGCATTCCCGGAGGAATTCAGGAGCTCCATCGGGGCCGCAGCAGAGCATCCCCTGACGCTGACCCGGCCGCGCATCCCGGCTGTGCCTCCCTGGCCCGTTCAGCCCGGGACGCTCCGGGACAGCCGGGCCGGGATGGTCCCGCCGGGAATCGCCGCTCCCGGGAGCAGCGCTGGGAAGGATCCCGACGCTGGATTGAACCGCGGGGAAAGGGACGGGGCCGAGCTCCGTGAGGGACCCGGGGTGAGATCTCGGCACCATCCGCGGTCCTGGATGCCGGCAGCCTCTGCAGAGCCGCGGGGACTCGGGGGGAAATGCTGCTCCTGGAAAACACAAAGGATTTCAACAGGAAAAAGGGTTTGGTGGTTCCAGACCGACACGGGCATCCTTCCGTCTCAATTGTGCTTTTGGGATGTTTCAGTGGTTCTGCGTCCAGTGTGGGCACTCAGGGGTTCCCTATGGACGGTGTGGGATCCAGGCTCCATCCTGGAACCACTTTGAGGGGTTAAGATCATTTGATTCCAAGGGAAAACAGCAAATCATCCCTTCTAGGAGGAGATGCTCTTCATTTGTAACTCTGAAAGCCTCAGCCAAAGTCACCGCATGAGTGGGAGCCTTCCCATGGAGTCAAGGGATTTAAATCCTAATTATGAGGAATTATTGCAAAGGGAAAACCAGTCTGAGCCAACCTTTCTAATGCTTCTGTGCAGCAGAAGAAAGAAAGAAAGAAAGAAAGAAAGAAAGAAAGAAAGAAAGAAAGAAAGAAAGAAAGAAAGAAAGAAAGAAAGAAAGAAAGAAAGAAAGAAAGAAAGAAAGAAAGAAAGAAAGAAAGAAAGAAAGAAAGAAAGAAAGAAAGAAAGAAAGAGAAAGAAAGAAGAATATTTGACGTTCTGTGCAGCAGAAGGAAGAAGAATATTTGAAGTGTTACATGCAAGCTGCAAACCTGAAAACCCACTGATACCAATATCATTGCCCTAACAATCCCATCTTTTGTTTATTGGAGAAAATTGTGTTAAATAAATGAATATTTTATACATAAAATACTGAAATAAGTACAGAATAGATAGCAATGAATGAATTTTATTTATGTCTTCGATCTGACTGATTTATTACAGAACACACATTTCATTTCTGGAGGACACCCAAGCTTGTGAACAGCCTGGGAGGAATTGGGGCTGTCCAGGAGGGTTTCAGCCTCTCCCTCTCACTTTCCCTGGGTTTTCAACAGTCCAACAGCAAATATTTGCTGGCAGAGGAGATTTCTGAGCTGTGAGGTAATGGCTGCTGGAGTTTTTTACATTTGCAGAGTCATCTCCTCGGTTTTGGGCCTTATTGCAGTTGCAGATGTGCCTGGGAAGGAAGGGGGAGGCCCTGGAGCTCAGCTCTGGGCTTTGGTTCCAGCAGCTCAGAGCTGTCCCTCAGCCCTGCTCTGAGCTCCCTGGTCATGGATGGGCTTCCCCAGGAGCTGCCCTGGGAGATTTTACAGGAAAATTAAGAATATTTTGTTCTATTAAGAAGGATTTAAGGATTATTTTGGCCTTGGAGGAGGTGCCCACCAGGCTGTGTTTGATTTTCATGGGATCCTGGAATGGTTTGGGTGGGAAGGGGCCGTAAAGCTCATCCCATTCCCCCCTGCCATGGGCAGGGACAGCTCCCACCATGCCAGGGTGCTCCAGGCTGGCCTTGGACACTTCCAGGGATGTGGCAGCCACGGAATTCCTGTGCAACCTCCAGTGCTCCATAATTCCTGTAAGAGCCTCAATTATCCCAAGGTTTGGCTCTCTCAGATATTAAAATATAATTAAAGCTGTGTGTTGGACTTGCTCCACCAACACCCAAAGCTCTGCTTCCCTCCATCAATCCATGGGACTTTTCCAGCCACCAAACACGTGAGGCTTTCAGAGCCCTCCCAAAAAACAAACCTCAGGCCATCCTGGCATTTTTCCCTGAGCTGTTTTCCCACATTTGAGGGAAAAACACACGAAGGGGAAATCAGATGTGAAGCATCCCCGTGCAAAGGGAATTTCACGGAGCAGCTTCCCTCGGGGAAGGGTTTGGAGCTCCCAGGGACAATGACACATCCCCTGGTTATTGTGCTGTGTCAGCACTTTGGCACCACCTGAGAGGTCTGCAAGTGGAGCCTTAATGATCCAAAGGGATCGATGGATTCCTGCAGGGGTCATTTGCAGGATCAATAGTTGTCCATCCCCTGCAAAACTGGGGAAAATCAGCTTGAGAGCTCCTTCCCAGAAACAGCTCCGGGCTTTGCCTGGCTCCAGGGAGCCTCAGGGTGGGTTTCCTGCAGGTTTGGGGATGGGGGAGGCAAAATGTGGCCGCCCATGAGGAGTTTATTCCTGCCCACAGCTCCTGCCCCTGCCCCAGGGCTCTGCTGTGCTTGGGGACAAATTCCAGCTGGGATGGAGCTGGGAGCAGCCGGCTCTGGTGGGAGGTGTGGGATCCTGGTGGGATCCTGGTGGAATCTTGATGGGATCCTCATGGAATCCTGGTGGGATCCTCATGGGATCCTGGTGGGATCCTGGTGGAATCCTGGTGGAATCCTGGTGGGATCCTGATGGGATCCTGGTGGGATCCTGGTGGAATCCTGGTGGAATCCTGGTGGAATCAAAGGTCCCTGCCTGCCACCACACTCCCACACTCCCACTCTCCACAGATTCCCAAAATGAGGCAGCTGCACCTCCCCAAATGCCCCAAAGCCACAGAGGGCGCAGCCCCTCCATCCTCAGCCACCCCAGGATGAGTCCTCTGGCCCTGGTTCCTCTTGGGTCTCTATTTCTGCATTTTCCAGAGGCAGCTGGGGCTGCTGCAGAGCGCAGTGGCACACCAGGAGTGGAATCTTTATTCCTTCCTGCGCCCTGCTCACTCCAGGCACGATTTTCCTTTGCTTCTCCCAAGCCAAGCCCAGCTCACAGCACACAGGCCCAGCCCAAACTCTGCCTTTAACGAGCTATCAACGAGCTATCAACTGGCTTTAATATTTCATGGGGCTCGGGGGGGAGCCCCAGCAGAGCAGAGCTGCTGTTAAAGGCTGAGCTCTGCTTACAGCCGGGCAGCTGCACAGGCGCCTGATGTTTATTCCCACTTTGCCTCCCAAACACCCCTTCGGTCGCTGCCAGCCCTGCAGGGAACGCGGGAGCTGCTGCTGGAGCTCCTCAGAGCATCCCAGACCCTGCCGGCCACGGGCAGGGATGAGCCCCCACAGCAAAGCCACCCCTGTGTGAGCGGCAGCTCCCGGGGCTGTGGGGCCACAGCCACTGCTGGCACCTCCTGCCCTGCCCCTCTGCAGGGAGAAATGTCCCCAAAATGATGCAGAACAAACCCCTGGAACTCAGAAAGAAGCAGCAATTTCTCCTGGTTTGCCAGAAGCCCAGCACCACCAGCATCTCCTTCCTCAAGCTCCGTATCACGGCTGAGAATCTTTCATTTTTACCCCTGAGCACTCCAAAATATGTCATAAACACAATCACCCAAAATTGGGGGTGACAGCAGGGGGATGGCTCGCAGCTATCAGCAGTGACATCACCACCACCAGGAGGGTAAACAGGACAAAGGAAACGAATTTACCCCACATGAGGCTCCCGTAGGTGGGTCAGCAGCTGCCCATCAGATCTGGCAGGGCCACCCCAGAGGAAACCGAGCAGAAAAGGTCTGGTCAGTTTTGCCATGTTACTCACTTTGATGATAGTCATATTTTCCATGATGAGAGCTCCCTGTCCTCCCCCTTTTGCTGGAGTTTTGCAATTAGGGTGAAGGTAATCAGCAAACCACAGAGATGAGGGGCTGTGCTCATGGGGGTGGGCTGGGACACCACTGGGTGACACGGGGACCTGTGAAACCTTCATGGCAGGAATAGAACCCAACCAAAACGAAGAGAGAATTTCTCACTGTGCCTGCCCAGGTAGCAGGGCCCCAATCTGTCAGTGCCTGCTCTGACTCTGCTGCTCCCTCCCTTCTTAAGCTGCAAAATCCGTGCTGGGCTCTGCACCCTGAGTTGTTCCTGGGTGTCACTTACCCTGATGTCCTTGGGTTCTGCTCATCCCCGCACCCTTGGGTTTCTCCCACAAGCTCAGGCACTGCTCATCCCCACATCCTGAGGTGCCACACGTCCCCGTGTCCTTGGCTCATCCCTGCATGCTCAGCTTCTCCCTCTCATCCTTGGGCACCGCTCGTCCCCACACCCCGGGTCCCTGTGTGCCGCTGTCGCGGTGTCCTCACGCCCAGCCTGTCCCCGTCCCCGGGCTCGGCTCCGCCGCGCCTCTGCCGGGCCCATCCCGCCGCTGCCCCGCGCTGGTCCTGGCGCGGTGCCGCGGCCCCATTAGGCGGAGCGGGGCGGCCAAATGGCCCCATCAATATTTGATGCGCTCCGAGCCCGTGGCGGGGCGCGGATGAACCGCGGCTCGGATAAAGCGCGGCGCGGATAAAGCGCGGCTCGGATAAAGCGCGGCTCGGATAAAGCGCGGCTCGGATAAAGCACGGCGCGGATAAAGCGCGGCGCGGATGAACCGCGGCTCGGATAAAGCGCGGCGCGGATAAAGCGCGGCTGGGATAAAGCGCGGCGCCGATAAAGCGCGGCTGGGATAAAGCGCGGCGGGGCGGGCGCGGGGCGCAGCGGGGATGGCGGGCGGCCGCTGCGGCCGGGGCGGCTGCGCGGGGCCGGGGGCGGCTCCGGGGGCGGCGGCGGGGCCGCCGTGGGTGCCGCGGGCGCGGAGGCTGGCGCGGAGGCTGGCGGCGCTGCTGGTGCTGCTGGCGCTGCTGGCCGCGGGCTGCGCGCTCCGCCGCCGCGCCTGCCCCGCGCCCCGCCGGGCCCCGCGCCCCGCGCCCCGCCGGGACCCGCCGGGACCCGCCCCGGCCTCCGCGGGCACCGCCGGGACCCCGGGACCCGCGATGGGCCTGGAGCTGCCGCACCTGCCCAGCTACGAGGAGGTGAAGCACCTGCCCAGCTACGAGGAGGCGCAGCGCTGCCCGGCCGCCGAACGGGGCGCGGCCGCGGGGATGCGGGGCTGAGCGCTCCGATGGACCAGCGGGATGGATCATCATCATCCCCATCCTCATCCTCATCCTCATCCCCATCCCCATCCTCCTCCGGAGCCCCGGAGAGACAGCGGACAGCCCCGGGTGTCGCAGGAGGGATGCCCGGGCAGGATCCAGCAGCGTTCTCTGGTGGGACGGTGAGGAGCGCCGGGAATGCTCCACAGCGCAGGGGGACCTGCTGGGCTCTGCAAAGGGACCCTGGGGGTTCCTGGGAATGCTCCGCACCTGCAGGACACCTGGATCTGCAAAGGGACCTCGGGGATTCCTGCGAATGCTCCGCACCTGCTCCACACGCGGCTCTGCCAAGGGACCTGCGGGATTCCTGAGCACACGGAGGAGGGGGACACACCGCCCGGAGCCGCTGGGACAGACTCAGGACACCAGGGCGCCTCACAGGGACACGGCACAGCCGGGAAGGGAGGAAGGTGACTTGGGGACATCAGCTCCAGCGCAAGGACACGGAGCGATGGGAAGCCCCGGCTGTGGTTCCGTTCAGCTTTCCCCGCTGCCCTCGCCCCGGCTCGCGGTCTCCCGGAATTTTGGGATGGCTCCGCTGTGGGATTTTGCTGTGTGGACACCACTGGGTGATGCTGAGCCCCACGGGGGCCAGAGGGAGCTTTGGGGACAGCGGGACCAGGCTGTGCCCCTGGCCGGGGCAGCGGGGGAAGGAGGGAACCGCTCCAGAACCTGCAAATGAAACAGCAGCGGGGAGCTGGGAGCGCTCCTGCCCCAAGGGAAACGAGAGTCACAGCTCCCAGGAAATGAGTGTCACAGCTGCTGCCACAGCTGGCAACTCCTCCACGACCCTCAATGCTTCCTGCAGCACCAGCCCAGCTCAGCCCGGCTCTCTGACACGGAACTGCTCAGTGCCCAAAGCTTGCATTAAATACCTTTTGTTTTCCTGTCCTAGCTTGACTTTAGCGCTCAGAGCTGAGGATGTGCTCAGCGCAGGAGCAGCAGCCACGAGCACCCTTCCCTTCCCTTCCCTTCCCTTCCCTTCCCTTCCCTTCCCTTCCCTTCCCTTCCCTTCCCTTCCCTTCCCTTCCCTTCCCTTCCCTTCCCTTCCCTTCCCTTCCCTTCCCTTCCCTTCCCTTCCCTTCCCTTCCCTTCCCTTCCCTTCCCTTCCCTTCCCTCTTTTCCAGGTGTCTCTAATGGCAAACCCAAACCTGCATAAATAAACCTATTTAAAATACAGATTAGATTTTCAGAACTGCAGGGCTGCAACCAGCACAGCCATTTCTTTCCATAAAGTAAAATAATCCTTGCAGACCCTTCATAAAAAAGGCAGAAATAATGGAATATTTTATTGTTCTGTACACCCCAGCTCTGTGCACTCATCCCTCTCTGTCCCTGAAGGTACCAGCCCATCCTGTTTGCCCAAACTTCTACAGGAGGGCAAAGGCATCTGAACTAAAATTAGAAAGGTTAAAATCCAGCATTGGAAACTTTATAGCACAAGGCAACCCCTGATTGGTTTGGATCAATAAAAATAAACTTTGGAAATGGAGATTCTCACATGTGATCAGTTCATAAAAACCTTTTTTGCTCCCTGGCTCTTCCCCTGCAGAGTAAAATCTCATCTCTGTAAATCTCATCTCCGTTATCATCAAAATAAAGAAATGGAGGTCTTAAAATGTTTAATAAAAGACATGTAAAAACCAATATAAAAACCTTATCTATAATATAAAAATAGTAAATTGCTTCTCTCCAACCTGCCCCCAGCTGTGGGTGATACAAATTTATATTTCTATAAATAACTATTAAAATTTCAGAATTAAATTTTAGAAAGCTTCCAGCTTTTCCACAGTTGCTCATTTGTAATTGTGACTATTCTGAAGTGAATCAGGCAACAATCTCCAGTTTTTCTGCAGGCAATAGTTCCACATAATCTGTAAAATCAAATTTTCACGTCAGATGATTCAAACCTTCCTCCTGCTCCAGTCCCAAAGGGTAAAATCCCCCAGACAAACCCAGATCTCACAGCTTTATTGCCTTAAAAACCAGAAAACAAAAGCTATTTTTAATTTTCCCTCTGAACTATTACAAATATGCAGTAGGTTTTTGAACACCCACCTGAGTTTTTACTTTTGCCTCACTTGAGGATTTATTTTTCACCTAAAGATTCATTTTTCATCCTCCCTTTTTGTAATCAGAGAGGATTTACTGTGGCCAAGGACAAATTAAGTGAATGAACTCAACTCCCACCCTGCAATGGCAAAATTTGGGTTATTTTTGATTATTGATCCATCACAGCAGCACCTAAACAACTGAATTTTAATCATGTTAATTATTCTGTTTCTTAGATTGGTTTATGATGGTTTAAATCAAGTTGTGAGTAGTTAAATTAGAGGTATTTCTTTTTAAAATATTTTCTTGTTCTGGGCAATAATGTAACCAAAATGTACCTGAAACATCTGTATCCTTCTGCTGTTTATTTTTGCTTAATACTGAAATAACTAAAAAAGGTAAAAATAAAAGCAAAACTTTGGAAACCCCAGAAAATTCAGCTCCAAATTCCCCTGGCATGGATGGATGGCACTTCCCTTGGAATTACAATCCCTAAAATCCCTGCCACAACCCCAGAAAAGCCACAGAGGGACATTTTCTCCTGAGAACATCCTGAAATTCAGATTTCATACCCAGGTCATAACTGTATTTAGCACCTGGAAATAAAAGTGCTTTCCCAAAATACTTTGCTTTGTTTTCTATTTAACAGCAGGATGCTCAGGACTGGATGTATGTGATAAAAATGGAATTAAACACCTCTCCCATCCCCTCCCAATGTAATTAAAACAGCCCAAATATTCTTTTTTTAGCACTCAGTGGAGATCCCCACGTGCAGCAGCTCTCAGATACCTTAAAAAATGATATCTTAAAATGCCTTAAAAATGATACCTTAAAATCTCCACTTTGATTTGGTTTTATTAAGAAATTAATGAACTGTGCAAGAAAGGGTCACAGAACGATTTACAAATTTGCTGTATGTACAGATATTTAACATTTTGCTGGTAACATTTGAAAGATACATAATAAACCTTGTCAGTGATGAATAAACTGGTAATAAATTTATAACACAAAGAGAATGCAGCCAGCTGTGGGTGTGAAACAAAGAAAAATGTATCTTGATGAAATAACATAAATTAAGAAGATATTTACAAATCAAGTGATTTGGGGAGAAAAAAATACAGGAAATATTCTCTTATTTTAAATATTCTTGTCAATTTTACATGTTAGATGCTACAAATGCTGTTTGTTACTTCCAATAACCCTGAAAGCACATTCCAAAGTATTTTAAACAAACAAAAAAATCCTTTTACTGCTGAATGTTTTGCTCAGTGACAAACCTGAGTAGCTGGAATTATCTGAAATTATCTATTAAATAACTCACTAACAAACATGTATTCCCACAACTGTGAGGGAAATGTTTGTACTTGAGAGGCTCAAGCTCCTTTTTTTTTTTTGCATTTTCAGCACTTCCAGTTTGCTCAATTTGTTTTGGGGCAATTGAAGTAAGTCTGGAGAGGTCCCTGAGGCTGCAGAAAGAACCAAACTGCTCAACTTGGGGCTTAAATTGTGATTTCAGTAGAGGCAAGCCAGGCTAAAGAATATTAATGGCAACAAAAATTTAAAATCACTGAGAGAGGAACTGCTAATTCCCTTTTTTCTCATTTATGTACTCAGAATATAAACCCAGCTCAAAATGAAAGGAAGGAATGAATCCTGTGTGTCACCCAAGGATTCAAGTCCACAGAAATTCCCACTCCTGTGACCCACAAAATGTTTGCTGTGGCTTTGTTTTCACAACAAAGCAGCACCAAATACTGAAGCAGCACTTTGGAGGTGCCCAAAATG